>NW_017306746.1:352870-356969 GCF_000935625.1 Nanorana parkeri
CAGACACAAAAGGAGCTGGCTACGGTTATGCTGCCGGCTGAATGTGTTAAACACCGCAGATAGAAAGGGGGCAGGACACCTCTCCCTGTGGGCAATGTCGGCCACACAAGCATCAAGGGGAGGACAGGACGCCGGCGCCTCTAGAACACACTGGAATGTAAGCTGGCCAACTTCCTGCGTTCAGGGGCAGGAGGGGGTGTGGGGGTTGTATTGAAGTCAACAGCACCACAGCCATGCCCCCCACAGTGCGATTGCCTGCCTTCCAGTCCAGTGCAATCTGCAAAAAATAGTGCTTGCAGCATTTTGCAGATTGGACTGGAACGCAGGCACTAATGTGCTTGCAGTGCCATTGACTTCACTGCCATGCATCCCCCACCCCCCCAAATGCAGGTGTTTTTCGTTGGTAGATCTCATTGAGCTTGTCATTTGAAAATTAGATCTCCGAATGAAAAATTGTGGGCGCCCCCTGCCCTAGACCTATGGGAATGAAGTCTGCTTGAAAGCCAACTGCAAGTCAAATACTTGTCAAAATTCTGAATCTCTCAGGCATCTCAAACTGATGCCAACAAAAGAAACCCTAAAGCTGGCTATACACTAGATTTTTTATGGTCAGATGGAAAAAGTGCAACAGATTCCTCCATCTACGCTAAACTGTGTGAATGGAGCAATCTCCCGCTGGGCCAAGCTTCAGTATCTTACTAATCGGCCCCGTTGGCTGTCAGAATACCTGAACAATATGATTGGTTGCAGGCATTGTTCAGGTGTTTTGAGAGCCAGCGGGGCTGACTAGCAAGATACGGAACCTTGGCTCAGTGGGTGGCTCCTCCATCCACACAGTTTAGCCTTATTGGAGGAATATGTTGCACTTTTTCCATCTCGCCATAGGCCCAATAAAATCTATAAGTGTATGGCCAGTTTTTGTAACAGCTCTGCAGTTGAGTTCCAGGCTGTGCACATCTACCGTGACCGTTATGCAGGGCTCTCATTTTTCCGGCTGTATTTTATATGATGGAATAGAACTGAACCACGCAAGAGTGAGCAGAAACTCACATCTCCCTGTTGGATGGAAGTTTGATTTATTGGTGGAAGATCCCACTGTTGAGTATTACAAATGGTAGATTTAGATAAATGTGGCCTTTAATGGGCACATTGTGAACCAACTTTAACCCATGTGATATTTGTGTAAAAGCTTGTGCACAAAATTAAGATACAATGGTGGTAAAATAAGGTGAGCCATGCAGCAAAGGCCTCATTCACACTGCCACACGTACGTGTGTATTGTACCATATGCAAATCAATGGCTCTATACACAGCCATGTAAAGAGCTGTATTT
The DNA here is from genome assembly GCF_000935625.1 of Nanorana parkeri. Lineage (NCBI taxonomy): Eukaryota > Metazoa > Chordata > Amphibia > Anura > Dicroglossidae > Nanorana > Nanorana parkeri. The sequence goes on from NW_017306746.1 coordinate 354,204, forward strand.
GCATAGCGTATATATGCGCAAAAACAGAATGGAACAAAGATGCGTCCGGGCAGCATATTTTACAAGCATACAGCACATTAAAAATTCCATAAAAGGTGGCCCTACACCTTACAACCATCGCAAGACCTTAGTCTTGCAAAGGCGGGCTTCTGATGACTGCAATGCTGAATGGGTAGTGTGCGCACACCGGCATTTGTCTCGAGCATCATTCAAACCAGCCGAAAACCGTAAGCTTTTCGGCTAGTTTTCCAGCATGCTCCTTAGACAAAAGACGTGCGACCGTACAGTAGAAACGGTCGCACGCCTTCATTCACACTGCATGATTCTTGTACGAGAATCGTGCAGTGTAAGGGCACCTTTACGAGTGATGCATTCAGGGATTGCAAATAGTAGACGCAATATACAAGTTTGCTTGCGTTGTGTGTGAATGAGGCCAAAGCCTTTAGCAATTTGAAAGTGAATCCATTTTTAAAAACCACCCCAATCGCAGTAATGAACATATGGCATATGCCTTAGGTACAGGATATCTACACTTGAAATGTCTGCCCGTTGTGTCCCCAAGTGCCATTTTCCATATTCAAAGTTTGCAGATCATGAATGCAATCACAGACTGGTCTACTGTCCATCATAACCAGTTCACTATATAAAAAAAACTGAAACATTGCACCAAATATGGTTTAAGGGAATTTATTGGTGGCCAAATTTAGCCATAGGTTGAAGGTTGTGACAATCAACTCCTCCAAAAGGAGAAGACAAACCACCCTGTGTACCTTCAGTCAGACCTTAATAGCAGTGAATGAGTTTTATTATTTTTCTAGGTGAACAGGTCAATTGCGTGATATCCAGCATTTAAAGTTAATGGCTTGTCCCCTTCTTTGTACAAGACAAATATCGCAAAGGTTCCAACTCATTCTCTTCCATGCTTGTCCTTTGCCTCATACTACCCGGCCATTTAGAAGGGGGCTATTCTCCCCACTTGCAGAGCGTCCAAGGGCATTTTGAATGAAGAGCCAAAGAGCTGAACGATCAGGAAACCAGTTGACAGCTGCATGGTTACTTTTGAGTGGGGTGTATGACTTTGCATGCCTAAGTTGGGAAAGGGAAAATACAATTATGCAGTATGGAAATTGGAGTAGTTTTCTAATACACCGATTAAGCAACGTAATAGCCAATCCAAGAATTGTTATAGAACCCTACCAACATTTTTGCACTGTATACAAATGTAACCTGCACTTTATTCATGCAACCCATTTGCACAAGCTGGATATGATCCAAATACATACCTGTAGGTGTAAGCTACTGCAGCTACTGCAAGTGCAGCCAGGAGAATGCCGACTGTAACAGCCATTCCATTCACTGAAGATGCTGCACCTTTGGAAGAGAAAACAGTGGGATACAGGTTAACCTCAGACTGTTCCATTTCAGGCAATACATCCTTGTACTCCTTTGTTGGAGAACAAAGTGCAGCTTTGGGTTCATTAGCCAAGAGATCATCTCACTGAATGAAAGCAGGCCATGTACGATTCTGCAGAGACTACAAAAAGGGCCAATTAGGGATCCGTGCCTATGCAATTAGTAGTTGTGGTAGAGTCTATGCCACCTGGGTAAAGCAAGAATTCTGTATGGTGAAAGGACATTAAGCTGACCCATGTGGCTAGTCTTTGGAACAGACTGGGGAACCAACAGCCTCTAAATGAAATTAGGCATGTCTAGTGGCTCAACTAGCAGTAATGTAATTTAGAGAGCCACCAGGAAGTGATCAATGGCAGACAGCTTGCCACTGCTGTAATGTCTGACCTGTACAGTAAAGCTTTTCACAGCCCATCTTGTGGCTCTAGGACAGTAATGCAAAATGAGGCCAGAGAAAGACTTAAGAGTTTCTGTTCAGTACAGGAGAACAATCACACTGGGCAGTATTAGTCCTGGCAATGTTAGGCTCTCTGGTTATGTGCAAGTCTACATGCACTATAAGGGCATTTTCTCTGAGCCAGTTAATGGCCGTCACCAGTGCTTGCTCACAAGTTAGGCCCCTAGTAACAAGATAGCTTCAGCGCTAGAAAAGTGTTGTCAGAGTACAACATGGGTTAAAGATTAAGTGTGTTTTTGCCTTTTTTTTTAAAGACCCTGGAGACAGACAGACCTGAGGACTATTATAGACTTTATAGCATTTTACCACATAAAGCTCATTCTGCTACCTACCTGCTGACACGCTAACTTGAGTGCTGGCAACAGCCAAGCTGACGTCATCAGTTAATGACACATTAACGCAGAAGACACCAGTTTCATTGAAGACCTGGCGCAAGACCAGCTGACAGTCAGAAGAGGGTTCCACTGGGCTGCAGACAGTTTGCTGTGGATTCTCACAGTCAGGACCAGAGATTACAGTGCATGCTTGTCTTGGTACACTACAAAAGATCATAGATTGTATCAGATGCAGCCATTTCATGTCTATGGAATTAGGTTACCAAATATTACATCTAAAATTCAATGACCACAAGGACTTTGGGACCTATATATGTGCTAAAGTAATGATACTAGAGCAGGGGCCTCAAAGTACAGGCCCAACTGCGGCCCGCGAGCCGGTACTATGTGGTCCGCAGCCAGCTGGTCCGCAGCCAGCTGACAAGTCGGGCACACGGTCACGGACCCTGTGCCCGACTTCCTGGAGCAGCTACATGGTCTGCATCTCTATCAGATGCAGAGCTGCTCCCGTCAGCTCCAGCCGGAGCTCTGTCAGTTCTGATGGCTGGGGGGGGGGGGGGGGGG
>NW_017306746.1:357010-375613 GCF_000935625.1 Nanorana parkeri
GGGGGGGTGGGGGGGGGGAGAGAAGCTTGAGCACTAGAGATTCACAGGTTCTACACATCTTGTACTTACCAAGTATGAAGGATATACATTTTTCATGTAGCAGCATTAAAGTCAGTCATTGCATTTCAAACACTGACACCAAGTGTCCCTGGCCTCATTGAATCCTTACCTTCCTTGACATGTGATTGTAAGGTCCACTGTATTTTCAAGCCCGGCTGAAATAACTGGCTCCACTTGCACAATTTGTACACTTTCAATGCCCGCTATTGAAAACAGAAATGCATCATTAAGATCAGACCCACAAAACGTGAGGGAAACATTTATCTCAAAGACTTACAGACAATATCCAGGTCAGCTGCAAATGTTCCATAACGATAAAGCAAACAGCCTACAAGAGGTCCTTCTGGTGCCTGACGCTTGGCAAGCAGCAACACTTCATTAGCATCGGTGGCTGTTACAGCTTCATTTGACACAACTTCTGTTGTAGCTGGAGAGGTTACAAAATGCAAATCAGCAAAGCAGTCTTTGGACCAGTTAACCTACCATACAGTCATAAACCTGTGTGCAGATCATATTAAAAAAGTTAGAGGTAAAAACACAAAACTTTGGTCATCTCCCCCTACTAAACTATCACAATTTCAAAAAGACTGTTTGGTCTGCAGGAGTCCCCTACATAAAAATAAAACAATGTTGGTGCCTCATTTAGCCCAGAAAAGCAGGTAACTTTTCAGGACACCCATTCTATTATCCAATGTCTTCACAGGTGCTGGTGTTGCAGGGTCGTACCACTTTGTTTTAAAATTTAGTAATCCGTCCAAAGGACTTTTTCCCCCCACATTTTCTTCCAATAGCTGACCAATGTGTAGTCTCAGTACCAGACCCTGGAAAGGTCAAGTAGCATGAAGCTTCCATTGGCAATTTACTCACAAGTGCCATCTTCCCCACATGGCATGGGTATGCTGCATCATGCAAGACTTTTTATCACTGTAGCAGGTCAGCTTTAAAAATGGAAGTATCTGTGATGACACTAGATCTCCTCTCCCTCTCCCGAGATCATAGGTGTGCTGGGAGTGCCTGGGCACACCCTAACCACCACAAGCTTCAGCCCTCACTTGGAGTGCAAAAGCAGCCAGCAGGGCAAGCTTTGGGGGATGCTACTAGGCACCAGGGTACACGCTTCCATCCTTACCACTTAGTCCTCCAGATGGCCGTTAAGTAGGGTCTCTCCTTTCCACCATCTCTCCCTCAGCTATAGAGGAAAACATTGCTGTATAATGTATTGCTGGGATTTGTAGTTTCCCTAGTTTTGAGTCAGTGGTAGAACCACCCGGGGCACAGCTTTGCAGCTGTGTGACCGGGCACTCCACCACTGTCCTAATAGTCTATTACTTTAGGAGGGGGGACGGGACAAAAATAATATAATGCATGTTTGTACTTTGTGCGCACACCCTAATGGAATGCTATGCACACCTATGCTTTGATACTACACAGGTCTTCTCAATAGAGAGTATGCAGAGATTTAAAACTTAGACACCTACCTTGTTCTGGTACAGCACTAGCTACATTCTGTACAGCCTCAGTAACTGTTGAAGCACCTTCTGTGCCCTCAGCATCTTGAGCTGCATTTTCTTCAGTCTGATCTGGAGCAGCATCGGATGGTACAACTTCTGGCATAACAGATGCTTCACTTGGAATTACTTCTTGGGGAGATTCTGTGCCTTCTTCAGTGACCACAGCTTCTGGCTGAGTTACTGTTACTGCATCCTGGTTAGCTGCAGTGTCTTCTGTGGCCACAACTGTCACAGCTTCCTCATCTGCTGGCAAGGCCTGTTCATTTTCAGCAACAGCAGTGGCAATCACAGAGTCATCTTCTGGTTCCACATTCTCAGCAACATCAGTGGCAATCACAGAGTCGTCTTCTGGTTCCACATTCTCAGCAACAGCAGTGGCAACAGCAGTGGCAATCACAGAGTCCTCTTCTGGTTCCACATTCTCAGCAACAGCCGTGGCAATCACAGAGTCGTCTTCTGGTTCCACATTAACCTCTTCATTTAGGGAAGCCACAGTTACCAAGAGGTTTGCTTCTGTGTCCAGTGTTGTGTTAATGGGGACTGCAGCAGTACTGGGTGCAACTGTAGATAAAACCTAAAGTTATCTGCACAATAATATAAAAACAGATCTATGGTTTCTTGGCCCCACTAAGTGCAAACAAGTTCTGTACACATGTGGTATCCCCATGCATGTCAGGAGCAGAATTAATTTTGGCGATTAGTTGTAGAGGTTTCATTACCATGCCCCAATTTAAAAGGATGTTTGTTACCAATTGGGCCAGGAGTGGTGTATTAACATTTACTACCAAAGGCCCAATTTGTCCTGAACGTGATGGACTGGTGTCTTTTTATCCCATGTAAGGTATAATTCACCTGGACACCCCAAGTAGTTGCAAAGATATGTACTGTTGTACTAATATAAAGTTTGTTTTCATCTTCATAAGGGGTCAAGGATCCTGGCACAAGCATTGCAGTCACTTACAAAATAGGTTAGGGGCTCCCCCAATTTTACCTAAGGTCCCTTTCAGCTGGCATTCCAATCAGGTCCGCCTGTCAGTCTATCAGGCAGATCCGACTGAAGCCCAGTTTTAGTCTATATGCAGTCAGATCTAAAAAAAAAGCAGATGTGTCCATTACATCCAATTACCCCCAACTCTGTCCAGGTGCAGAAAAGCAAACCAAACAGGCAGACCTATCTTGGCAGATCATGGGTACCAAGGTATTTTTTACATCCAACTCCCAATAGACCATAATCAGTCCAGCAAGTTGATTTCCCCCTCCATTGCAAGATAGTGAGGGGGGGGGGGGGGGGGGGGGGGGGGAGCTGGACAGACAGAGGGCGTCACAACAGTGACATCCTTTCTGAATTGCTCTGATCAGCAGGGGATCCACGAGTGTGGACAGCACTAGGTTAGTAATTTACAACCTGCAGATTTGTCATCATATGACACACGTTAATGTAATAACGCCATTGATTTTGTATTCTTGTTCAGTAAGCAAAGGTCTCAAAAAAAATAGCTTTTGGGGTGTTTTCTTTGGGGCAAAAACCTCCATACATCCAACAGTGTTCTGGAAATGCTATATAATGGGTCTACTTTATAAAAGTTTAAAAACAAATTCTTTAAGGTGGGGAAAGGATAGTATAGTGAGCTATAAAAAGGGAGTCTCAGATAGTATACATTGACTTGTCTATTTTGACTTGCCTTGAGACTTTAAAGTATGAAATACAACACATCATACCATAGGGACTGCTTGTAGAACATACCCGTTTGTCTTCCAGCTGTGGTAGCAGTAGCAGCTCCTGTTGAAGGCTCAGGCGGTAGAGCTGTAGAGGTCACCACCTGTACCGTGGTCATCACAGCAGCAGTGCTTCCACATGGAGTGATTGGAATAGAAGCCTGCACAACAACTTTTGCTTTGAATACACCAGGAGTAGTGTATGTATGGGTGACCGCTGTGTTCCGGGTGATAAATGTACCACTCTGATCTCCAAAATCCCAGGAGAAGGAGATATCAGCTGCTTGGAGATAGTTACTTGGGTCATGAACTGCTACAGAGAAGGCCACTGCTCTATTTTGAATAAAGCGCTGGTCCTCCTGGTCCAGATCAAGAACTTGTGATATGGATACAGAAACTGGTATCTGATCTGTGTGAAATAGGAATACAAAGAAAGACAATGTTACAAATCTTGCAAGATTTACATAGGCAGAAAGTCTACAAGAAACAAAAAGTAATGGACCGCACCATATGTTTATTACCAACCAACAGTTTTAGTAGGGAACTAGTTTGGATTGCTGAAGATGTATTGCAGGTACTTTGGGACTGGTTTAATGAAAATGTACTTGCTAGATACTGTGGGTTGTACTTTGCTACAAAGTCATGCTCTGACAACCCAAAAACTAACATGAAAGGATGCCTATACCTTAATACAGTGGTTCTCAACCTGTGGGTCGGGACCCCCTCAGGGGTCGAATGACAATTTGCCAGGGGTCGCCTAGTGGCTCTTGGCCACCGGGAGAGAGAGAGACACTTCTCCCGGAAAGGTCGGGACCTTTCTCTGCTCTGTTTTTTTTTTTTTTAATCGGGGGCCGCCGTAAGTTAGAGAAAAAAAAAGTTCTCCATCAGGTCCCCTTCTAGTGATTGACAGCAGCAGAGGGCGGGTGCAATATGTATGTATTCAAGCAAAAAAAATATGTAAAAACACACCTCTAGCTATGCATTCCATGTTCCCGGTCCGCAGCTGCAGAGATCAGGAAATGTCTCAGTGCCTGTGATTGGCACTGCGCGCTGTCAGCTTCCTGGCGGGCTCGGCACTTGGAGCTGCGAACACGCCCGAGCCCATCACTATCAGTGACAGTACTGCTGAGTATGTACCTCATACGTTATATAGCCACAGACTTTAAATCCAATTCTTCTAGTTCCAGCTGCAGAGCCCGGTCCTGTCTTTGCCTATAGCAGTGGTTCTCAACCTGTGGGTCGCTGTGCAAGGTGAGAGTCCTCCTCAGCTCTCTCCTAGCGCAGCAGTGTCAGTTCTCCTGCCACGCCTGCAGATGTCGCGTCATCCCTAAATTTTACCTTTGGGGGTCACCACAACTTGGCAAATGTTACTAAGGGGTCCCGGCCCTAGAAAGGTTGAGAACCACTGCCTTAATATGTAGTATTAAAGTGACAGATTTTTTAACATAAACCAATACTGTAATGTGCGCCTTACTGTAATCCATGGTAGTTTTTCCTTCTTTGCTGCTCTTCCTTTTAAATCTGTATCTGTTCTCATGCTGGGCAGAATGTCTGTTTTGCAGCAGACTGCCTTGTCTCTGGAATGGCTACATGGTGTCTGTAGGTTTGCAACCTGAGCCAGCACTACAGGAAGAGGCACTCAGCTGCAAAGGGAAGTTCTCCCCAAGCATGAGAAGACATGAGGATTTAAAAGAAAGAGCAGCAAAGAGAAGGGAAACAACCATGGATTACAGTAAGGCACACATTACAGTATTGTTTATGTTAAAAAATCTGAGGGTTTAATGTCACTAAGCTTTGATGCAGCTGAAAAGGGTGTCCATTTACATTGACATTTCAAGCAGAACCTAAAGCAAACCTAAGGCAAACAGCCCGTGCCAAATGCAGTCCCAGGTTTCTAGACTTCAGCACATAGCAAATCTGTGGTGAACTACTTTCCTAAACAAAATAAGTGCATGCAGCCAATAGCTTTCAGTAATTTTAGGGGTGCACTTGCAACAAGGGTGTTTGTCAGCACCCGATCCACCTCACTTGGATCAGGTCTGCCACACCAACAATGAAAACTACTGTTGGAGGGTCAGTGGAGCTTTAGAACTGCTCATACTGGACAGGTGTATATTGTAAACAAGACTTGATCTTTTTGGGTCATTACAAAAACCCGATATAAGCAAGAACTTAAGTTTAATCTAGTTCATTAGTGGGGTAAAATCATCCTGGTTAAACTACAATTCTACTTACCAGTGATTACAAACTGAGAGGTGCTGCTGCCAATAGGTATAAACTTTTGTCGCCCACGATAATGGTACACAACCACTTCCATTGTGTATGAGCCAAGGGGAATGTCATCTGTATCCACTGTTAGATTGGAGGAGGGACCATCTACTACCTGCCAGTACTTCCCTGTGGGGGAGAAACCCATACATAGTTAACTGGGAAAGAGGGTGGGGGAGAGAAGGGGAAAAAAATATATATATTTCTAACCCCATGCTTGCCAAACGTAAACAAACTTGCTGCGCCTTTTGTCAGAATCACGTGGGAATGGACTGCCATCTGGAAATGTACACTCAGAACCTTCTGTTCCCTCATCAGGGTAAATGGGAGCCCAGGTACCTATGTTACAAGGAGAGGTTATAAAGTCTTGGTGTACAGTTAGCAAATCTAAAACTCAATAGCAAACAGTTATCCCTTCTATAAGGGTTTGTCCCCCAGTCCATCTTCTCTACCACAGAGTTCAATACACTGCCACATACACCCCCCCAAAAAAAATATCTCCCCATCAAAAGAACTAGTATGAAGCAAGCAGATAGTTCTATTCCATCTCCAGGCATACTGGCCTAGTGACCTTACTTAATACAGTCTTCGCTCTGACTAGATTCCTCAGATTTGTTTAAAAAAAAACAATGACAAGGGAGATTCTCAGCTAACAATTAAATGCCAGGCTACAATTATAGTTCCAGGGACCCAATCATCAAAACTCTCATGCCTACCCTTCCTATCCATTTTCTCTCCCTCTCCTTCAGTCCCCCCATTCCTTCTCACATCTGATGCATTTCTCTATTGCCCGTTGTCCTGATGAGACATATTTAATCTGCTGGCCCTTTCTCCCACACTATTGACTTGCATCCGACATCTTTTACTTTTCTTTGCCGTCAGTCCTAACCATGGTACATCCAAAATGCCTTCTTATAAAGGTACGGTTAATATACCACATATAATCGAGAGGATGTGTTCCTATTTGAGCTGACAGTATGACAAATAAAAATTGCCTTTCAAAATAATAAAACAAGATTTAGGAAGTCCAGCAACATATTGCATTTTACTGGAAAAAAAAATAATTAAAAATGCAGGCTCCAGGAGAGTCATTCTAATTGACTACTTTTTCAAGTGAGTCTACCTCAAAGCAAGTAAAACAGTAATGAAATGTAGAAGTTGAAACTTTTTTGGAATAGAGCAAGGACAGTGGAACATATGTGTGGTTTTGTACAGCAATGCATGTTGGAGGGGCGTGTGGATAGTTAAGCCCTCACCTGGGAACTCTCCTCACTTAGGAAATCTCACTGTTTTATGGCAGTCTCCAGGTTTCTTGTGACCAATATCTGCCAACTCCTGTCTTGAATACTTTCTGGGTTGGTGGCCCACCAAGTAGTTTAGTATAGAACTGGATGACATTCTATGACCAACATCTTTAAAAGCCAATAGGTCTTCCATACCTGTTCTCCCAAGTTTACCAGAGATGACGTTCCTGTTCCCCAACAGGTGATTTTTCTATTTATATGGTAGGTTTGTTTATACTTGCCATTGTCAGTGCGGTTATTGTTCCAGATAACCTGTCCATCAGGCAGCACTGTCTGATTCTGCGGGAAGTTTAGCTGGATGAAGAAGGTGGCCTTGGCACCAGTCAAAGTTGGGGCATCATTACGGAGGCTGAAGGTCACTTGACCTCCTAAATGAAGCAAGATGTTTTTTTAATTAGAAACACTTAAGGCATTCTGTGTTACAAAATTAAGTTTTCAGAACTTCGCTCGCAGAGGAGACTGGACCATCAAGAGAGACTCCATCCTTCCATTAAGAGCCAGGCCATTAACATTACAACATTAAATGGATTTAGTAGATCTTTGGATCAGTGGTATAAATAAAATCTCACAATGACACATACTATGTTGGAGTCTGGCTGTCTCACCTTTCCAACAGTCCCTTTTCTGGGCTTCACTGCCTTTCCAGATGGGGTACATCTGACTGTTCCATGACCTGAAGGGAGGGCGCTTGTTATTCTGCACCTCTTGTTTGCTTTGCTGAACCCTACTCCGTGACCCTGTAATAAACAGCATACGTAGTGTCCTGTACTGAATTTCAGTTTAATCAGGAGATATTTTCTCACACACTTTGATACATTTGCAGTTCAGCAGTCACATGCTAGCACACAAATTCCATTGATTCAGACTATGGTCCGACCCCACCTTTTCCGTCAGACTTCTTGGCTTAAGAGCCCCTGGAATCAGCATGTGATGTGCATACTGGAATCGTGCTGAGGGGCTCCAGGCAGAGATGGGTCACACGGCCATTCAATCCCTCTTGGAATGCTACATGTGACACTCAGCTGAGGCATCTGACCTGATGCTGTCTGGAACAGTAGAGATGATGGCACTGCCGACCCCATACTGCCCTCCTCCATGTAAGCTTACAGTTGGAAAGCCAGAATTAGGTTACTCCAAATAACAAAGGAACAGTACTAGCATCCAAATATTTATTATTGATGTGTTATCAGGCTGCAAAGTGCCACATGCAAGGAAAGTGGTACCGAGAGAAATAGGCTGCCACTTCAGATCGTTACTCTGAAAATGTTAGTCATCTGGCTGTCTTTTGCTCAGACTTGCGAATCAGAAGTTTTGATCTGCATTAATACTTAGGGTAGGTTACTTAAAATACTGAAACCAGGCAGCAAGGCAACTACAATTTTCAGAAGGTAAACAATAACAGCCTTCATATTTTAGTATAGCTTTCATTTAGTCAATAAATCTTGGTTCTGTACACTTTAATAAAGGTTATAATAACCAAACTGTATAAACATGTTCAGCATGTCATGTAACCTTTACTATATTAACATAATCTGGAAGAGATTTAGCAGTTCCCCCTTAGGACACCAGCAAGGGTTCATGATTCAGAGAAGCCTAGAACCATGCGATTCTGAAGGGCTGTATGCAAGATCAGATAACCTTGTGGAGAAGAGACGACGACATCTAAAATTCACAAGTGTGCTTGTCAATTATTAAAAACACTTTATAGTCTCACTTTTATCTCACTCAAGTCTTGACCCCCCCCACACCAGGTCCCCTCTGACCAGCACGAGCTGTGAAATTCAATTTTCACTACCTATAGACACCCAAGATTTCTGTAGTGGAGGAAATCTCCTTAGCTCACCATTGAGAAGACCTCAGTCTCTACCTGAAGACAGCCAATGACAACTGTAGTGAAGAAAGGCTCCTTGGCACACAAGCGTGCAATATTTCATGCATGTTTAGAGACTTGGGAATCAGAGCATAGTGATCCTAGACACTGCACCACCACAAAATCCCTTCCCGTCAGAAGACAGGCATTCATATATCTGCCCCGATTGGCAAGGCCAAGTATAGGTGTATGGTTGAGCAAGGGGAAAATGTTGCTGTTCCATCAAACAGCCACCAGATCCTGGTACATTTCATTTTAAAGACTCAGTTTGAGATTTATGGGTGCACATATGCCACAGCCAAGTGCTCTAAACTGCACTTTTATCTAGGCATTGTTTAATCAAAAACAGCAAGTTCATCTAAACATTTCCATCCTCTTGCCTTCCATTTGCAAATGTCAATTCTAGTACTAGTTTTTCTTAAAAGGCCCTTAGCATTTAGAAAATTGCTCATACTGGATAGTATATTAATGGGTCAGTCCACCCAGAAGTAGTATTTAGTTACAGGTGGAGATTTGTTTAGCCCTTTAGCTTCTTATACTTCTTAGATACTTAAGAGTGACACTGCTTTGTCATAACAGAACCTTATCTTAGAGTTATGCATGTCCATGCTCCATAATAGACGAGCGAGAGCGAACGAGCGATCATAAGTGTTGTATGCCCCCGCCCCAAAAATAAAAAAAAAGTTGAACGTCACCAGCTGTCCACCTCAAACAATAACGGCCATACTATGATTATTTTTCTTCGTGCGTATTCTATACAAAAGAAACTTTTCATTCTGCATGTTCCAGAACCCTAAACTTTATACAACATGGTAACATTTGAGGTGTGTATTTCCTCCCCAATTCTATTTATTGCATATTTTAACTTGTATAGTTTGGGTGCATACAAACACAAGGGGGGAAAAAAAATAAAAATGTGTCCTTACAGTGCAGCTTTTCACATTACCAATCATAGTGCTACTTGAAAAAAAATCCTGGACCCGGAGAAAGGAAAAAAAAAAAAAGTTATTCATCGTTCTATACTCACTGTTCTGAGCCTCTATGCCAGCAAACAGCATCCAGAGAACAGCCAAATTCCAGGCTCCTCGCATCCTGTCTCGTTCAGTCAGTCTTACCTCCCAACCAGGACTCCAGCAAAGTGAAAGAAACAATAAAAGGTCCCTATAAAATATCCAACAGGCACTTATTAGCATAGTCACACCTCTTCATCTCATAAGCCACAATACACACAGTGGACAGTTGACCCCCCCAGGCAAGATATTCCATGTGATTTTCTCCATAAATCATGTGTAATACTTATGTAAACCAAACCAATATATAGATTATCTTCCTGCACATGACAAACCAGTTGTAAAAAAAGGCACCTAATAAAAAGGTCAGCCATAGACCAGTAGATATGACAAATTATCACTGGTCAGCTATAAATTGTACTCTATAGGGAGCTGCTGCAACAGTCACCACCTACCATTACAGGAAGCCAGTGCTGGGAGAGAACAGGCTACATTGCTGACCTCGCCATTCAACAATGCTACTTGCCTGGCTGACATGCAGATTTTCTGGCTTTAATATGCCAAGCCACCAACCGAGGACAAGTACACAGCCCAGTAGTCAGAGTCTTTCCCTCTCATACAATTGGCATAGTCATAAGGTCAGCACCATTGATCTACATATATCAAAAAACAAGTTCCTTTAAAAGGAGCTAGTTGAGAGACGTATGGAATTTCAAATTGCCTGAAAGTCATGCTAATCCAGTGGCTTCAACATTATGGGCAGATTTATAAATCTTCTGCCCAACATATATCTCGGTGAATGCCATTCACATGGTCAATACTGCCACTAGATGGCGCTGAGAAGCGCATAAATTTCCTATGCTCCCTACCGCCATCTAGTGGTGATAGAGCCACACCAACAGCATCCACCCAGCTATAAGATGGGCAGACAAGTTATGATTCTGCCCCTCTGAGGTCACATACGTACAAAAGGCAAGCAGATCAGTTCTGACTTTGCTCAATTATACCTGTGTACCCTACATGCTGCAATTCGAATGACTGTTTATGCATGCAAGATTTACCTAGATTAAAGAGGAAGTCCAGGCAAACTACTTAGAGCTCATAGGTCAAAGACACATTTACGGTCTAGCTACCAAAGAAATGCCATTGTGGCTAGACATTCTTGTAGCACACACCTTGCTAATCATGATAATCACATTTTAGGAAACAGTCTCAGACTTGTGTGCTGCAGTAACGCGCACATTGCACCATATAAGCATGGTTGTTGGCCAGCAAACATGACATTAGCAATAAATGGGCCATCTTAAATTGCATTAGTTAGGGCAGTGCAAAAGACCATAAATCACAAACCTTTACTAGGCAAAAGCAGGAATTATTGAATTCCAACTGCATATTACAGGTTCACCCAAAATTTCACTTAAACCCAATTGAAAGGCACTTGATTTTTACTGCGCACACAACTCGATAGCTGAAAATAGGGACCTCATACAGCTGATGCTTTGAACACAAGTAAAAACCATACAAACAAATAAAAGAATTTGTCTCAGTCCAACTTTTGCATAAAACAAGATGTTGGCCATCCAAAGATGACAGTAGCTGTTACTAAGTGCACATAGCTGCATGAGTATGGAGAACAAAGGGATTGTATCAGCCAGCATTCCTGTGGTCCTAAAAATGTACCTCTGTAGATCTTTACTTCAGAAACCAAAAAAATTAATAACTAGAGACAACACAAAACCTAAATGTCTGAAAGCCAGAGAAACTCCAGAGAAGGGACATGCAACTCCCAAAATAGAAATCACTGTATAGAACACACTAAACACAAGTTTCTATTTATAGGGATGGGGGGGACCAAAAAAGAATTTTACAAACACAAAATGGAGATGATCACAATTACACTCACTGGTATAAGCTATAAAAAAATGAATTATTGGAAGTTAAATACAAAATCTCTGCAAACCCTCCAGGTTTTGTTGTTGTGCTTCTTCCCCCCCCAAAAGACTTACCCTGCGAGTGGTCTAAAACATCTAGCACAGTGTGCCTGATTTATAGTCAGGCCTCAGATTCCAGACCTGCATCACCTGCTCTTTTACACTTCATTAGACTAGACTGCTAATGAAAGGCTCTGGTCCTAAAGTCACATGATTAGAGGTCACATGATCCTTTGATGTCTCTGAACTGTGACCTGCTCAGATCTATAATCTCTGCACTTCATTCTTTTATTTTTAGAATATTATGAATAGAAATAAAAAGTATGAATAATAATTAAAATATATATATATATATATAATGTATGTATAGAGAGAGAAAAGATAACAGAACAAACAGAAACCTAACAAAAGATAACTGTGAAAATAAAGCCATCATAATAATGGATAATGTATTCAAATAATAATAATAATGCTGCAACATAGAGTCAAATAAAACAGGATAGACGGCTGACACTCATTTTATTCCTCATGCATCAATATATTAGACAACCGCAGACAAGTTTCTGGCTTACACAGCCTTAGTGATACATTTAAATAGCACAGCTGCCAACACCTCCTGGTATGTAGGGTTAGTCCTTGCGTTTCATGATGTGTACTTGGAACTGTCCCTTGGAACTGTCCCTTGTTTTTAGGACTGACTAATTCTGCCTTCATATCTCTTATGTGCATGTTGGATTCAGATCAGTTTATGTACTCAGGGATTCATTTATAAATGTGTAAGCTGAGCTCCAGACAAACGGCTAAATACAAACATAAGATACAAAAATGACAATTGTTTTATTTCTGTCCTCCTAGTTCTGAGATTTACACAGCTCTGCCATGCAGCACAGACCTGCCTAGCAGGAGAGGAGACCTGATTTTTCTTTGCCGCAGTTCAGTAACAATTACACAGGTCTCCTTCACCACCCCCAGCCTGTGACTGGAGGGAGAAAGGTGAAGCAGTAGACTGATGAGCTCATCTCTTTGTCACGGTGCTCTCTTCTCCTGTCAGCATGCTCCTTGCCCTGCAGCACAACTGACTATCCCCTTGTGCTGCTTCTCTTACCCCCCAGTCTGAGCTTTGCTGTACAGGGAGTGCAAAAGCCTGATGCCAAGCCAAATTCAAAGCCTACAAGACTTTTATTTGTGCCTGGAGTTCAGCTTTAACTAAGTCAGCATATAGAAAAGAACACCCTAAGTAACTTGGCTTTATAATGTAACATTCTCATGGAGAATAAAGGTTTTGATGAGTGGTAGGGCCCATTTGCACTTGGGCACTGTGGCAACGCACATTACCAAAATGCAGGACAATGCACCTGTTCTAGCTGCAGAGAATTGCAGTGCATTCCCTTGTAAATGGCACCCCAAAGCATTGTAGAGTAGAGCTCAACGCACCGCAGCATAACACAACGCATACACTGTGCCTTGCATTACTTTCTCCATTGTGGTTCTTCAGCAGCCCATTCATAATGAATAGGCTGACTTAACGCACATTTAAACATGCCATGACAAGTGTTAACACGTGTGATTTAACGCACTGTAATGGGAGACATAACCGTGAAGAGGTCCTTAAAGTGGAACGGGACTCACCTGCCTGTTTGCTCCTTATATGATGGAAGAACAAGGCTGCCCCTGGCAGCTCTGTCCACAGGGGTCTTCCAGGGGCCATGTTACTCATCCCCATTGGGTAGACATGTGCGATTTGTTTCGTTACAAATCGAAATTCGTACGAATTTTCCTGAAATTCCATTTACAGAATTCGTATTTCGGATAAAAAAAACAACTACCACTCCAATATTAACAAAAGGTATTTTGCTTTTTAACTTCATCATAACGAATGTTCGTAACGTTACGAAAATATACCCGCCACTAACGAAAATTCGTATTTCGTCCGAATCCGAATCCGAATTGAGTTCAGTTACGAATTACGAAATACGAATTAACGGATATTCCGAAACTAATCGAAACAGAACAAATTTTTTGACGGCGCACAAGTCTACCATTGGGTGACCAATTCTGATGCTCATGTGCACAGGAGTTACACCATCCCTGACACCAGGCTGTATTACAGATGCTGGGGTGTACACTGCACTGCACATGCACTGTAGGCAGTGTATAGTTACAGTTATTGTATACTCATTTAACATTTGCTAGTATAAAGGGGAAAGGCACTTCTGCTGAAAAAAAAAAAGCTATTTTCTAGCAATTTTTAAAGTGTATTTCCACTTTTGCAGCCAAATTGGGTTAGCACCTACTTTATATTTGTTACATGTTCCCATTCAGCATTACTGAGCTCTCTGCCCGACCACTGCAGCTGTCACACAAACACGCAAAGCGGCCGAGGACTTACTGTATACTGTGGGTGGGTGGACAGCAGGCACTGGGCGGATTCTATAGCCAATAGCCAGCCTGCTATTGGTTATGGAATCCACCCACTGCCTCTTGTGAATCAACAGCAGAGTGGACCTGATGGGGAACTAATCCCTCAGCATCCCCATTAGACTCCGCCCACTTAGCCGAATCATTGTTTCCTCAGAGGCTGTTAGCTGTGCAGCCAAAGGTGTCTTAGCAGCCTGCGTCTCAGCCCTAGCCCCATTCAGCTGCTGTAGATTCCCCAGCTAGCAGCTGAATGTAAACAAAGGGGTGGGGAATGCTGACTGATATCATGATGTCAGCCAGCATCCCCAGCTCCTTTGTTTACATTCAGCTGCTGGCTGGGGAATCTCCTGGCTGGCTGATGGCCTGGTGTCCAAGCAAACAATATATGTCAAGCTTTGAGATTCCTGACATCTTCCAGTACATACATGCCCCACTCTGACCACTGGCGTTTCTCTGTATGCCAGATCAGAGTTGGTCTTAATCATTACCAGTTTTCCAATCTGTAAACTGGCAATAATTATTTTTTAATCTGTCACAGCCATAGTGGCACTTATAAGAACTATCTGAATGTCTTGCAAGTGTCAGTAAAGGTACCGAAACTGGTGACAAAGCCTTTCTGAATTTGGAGCAGGACTATTAAATGTGTCATACAAGCCATTATGGAATTCCTCCCAATGAATAGAATGTACTAAGACTTGAGCAAATAAAATCTGGAGCAGCTGTGCATGACAACCGATCAGAATCCAGCTTTCATTTTCAAAACATAACTATTGAAGCTGAAGATAGAATCGGATTTGTAACTATGGACAACCGCTCCAGACTCTGTCTGCTCCAGTGTTAGTAAATCCCCCCCTATTGTGTTTTAATGCAGTGTCTCTGAATCTTGTACCTCCAGTCTGTCCTATAGCTTTGCACTGCCATCATTTCAAAGCCGTAAAATCCGCTCATACAGCCCTATGTATATTCCTGCTCCAAGCAAACAGCTAAAAAGGTAAGACATGTTTTTTTTTAAACATATTTTATAGGTATGATTATTTTTAGGTATGATCTGAATGTGAACTCAAAACAAACATATAGGGGGAGTTTCTCACATTTGACTGCAAAAGTGGTAATACACTATGGGGTCTATTTATAACCAATTCGCAGAGCCTCTCACCATACGAATTTTTCTATATGTTTGTTCTGAGTGAATAGACACAAAAAAAACAACGTTCTTGATAAGTTTTCTTTTCAGGTCGAATGTATGTAAATACTTATTTCCTATGCTCCTCCGCTCCATCTGGTGGCCAAAATGCAGTATTACATTACATACATTTGATAGGAAAAGTAATTACATCTACAAATGTTAATTTTTGTGTCTATTCACACAGAATGAACGTTCAGAAGATTCGTAGGGCGAATGGCTTTGCAAATTAGTAAAAAAAAGACCCCTTTATTTTCCTCTCTAAAAAAAAACTATGTCCCAACTTTTTTTGCTGTAGTTCTCTTTAGGGTCACAGGAGGACATACACTAATGTCCTCCTGTGACCCAAAGCACAGCATATAGCGGGCTATTGACCTGAGAAAGGAAGCTTTACAGACCTTTCAAATAGTACGTCTCCTAGCTCAAAATGCGCACACTAAACTGATATCTCAGTATTATCCCTTCCTCTTTTGTCCAAACATGTCTAGACTGGAGAAAGTTAGGAATAAATGGTAAAATGACATCCCTCCCCTATGCAGTACGACATTCTTGTTTAGAGGTCTTTCACAGAAGTTCAAAAAAACTTGGCCAGTATGCAGAGCGCCAACCTCTACGGCCCCGTTCACATGTAGCGACGTATCACGCGATTTCCGCCGCGATATCGCGCATTTTTGCCGCGCGATATCGCGAGAAGTCGCCGGCCAATGCTATTCAATGGAGCTGTCTTAACTCCATGTCGCGCGTCGCTCGTCGCGGTCGCAAGTCGCGGTCGCAAGTCGCTTCTACCGGACCCTTTTTTCGGCGGATTTTGCATTCACTAAAAATCACATCAGCATCCAGCTTTGCATGTTGATATGAAATCATCTTACATTCATTGGTTAAATAAACATATTTTGCTTTTACTTATAATTATTGTTTTTCCACTTCCTATTCCTTTTGGTCATTAGTGATGTAATCTGTGCCCAAGCATTTCATCATCAGTAGAGCATTGCTGGGAAATCTCATCTGTAATCTTGCAAGATCTCAGGGAAAGGCATTTTCCTCCAATGAGATGATGTGTATGGTCACATGATCTAGTCACATGTACCAGAGTTCCAGGAAGTAAAGGGAGATATATTATTCTGCCCTTAGTAAAAATGTCCACTGTGAGAAGAATTGGGAGGAAAAGAGAAATAATGGATGCAAAGAATACAAAGCCGGCAATTATGTAGAAGTATGTGTTTGCGGATTGTCATCACTAGACATTCCTAAAGTTGTTATTTTGAAGATAAGGGTAAAGTTCCTCTTTAAGCCATCCCATTAGTTATACCATCATAGCTAATAAAAGACAGTCAAATATAGCAGGGTTAGCAAGAGACACATTTTATTGCTATACATGTCATACAATAAACATCCAAGTGTTTGTATTTTGGTTATTGCATGTCCTGTTTGCACTCATTGCACTTAGTACGGATTATCTGATTCACATTTTAGATAGTATATGTAAATATTGTGTACCTTTTGTATTAGGCAGATCAAAATAACAATTAGTATACAAAAAAAATAGAAAACATATGACACAACTGGTCTCTTTCTAGCGAATTACCCCTACCAAAACACAATGACCAGGTAAGGAGGGCATAAGTCACAGAAGAAATTCAAGAAGCAAGGGAATCAGCATATCAGGGATCTATAGCCGAGATGAACTCATGATTCCAGGATCCTGCAAGGAAGTCTTTCACTATGCAATTGGAGAAAGCTCCACGCTAATACTAGACACAGACAGGGTTATTCACAAAGGGTGAAGAGTTTGGAGAAGACAGGGGAAGTGAACAATCTAGGACAACATAGCTGAACTGGAAAGTGAGCTGAATAGGAGAATGTTTCCAAACCTAGATTGTTCACTTCTCCTGCCTTCTCCAAACTCTTCTCCCTTTTGTGAATAACCCTGTCTGAGTACAAAAGCTTCAGGTTTTGAAGAGAGTTCATTGTTGGGCCCCCTTTACAATATGTTGTGTTAAAACAAAGCCTTATTGTGTTGCGTAAAACAGCCCATTGAGGATGTACCGGTGGAATACCTTAACACACTAAATACCAAACATGTAAATGCATAGTATTTGCATTGTGGGGTGCTGCCGTGTGGGTGCGTTTCTTGCTACTCTATAATGTTTGCAAAAAAATGAAATACAGCACACCAGGAAGGAACTTTTCTTTATTCAATTACTGCTGGCAGTAACAGCCTCTGACACCATTTTTCAGCACAACACAGCATTTCCTTCAGCATATAAAGTATAGAGACACTCTGTGAGAAGAAGCTGTGCAGTATCTGTTTCTGCAAGCTGTGACTGAATAACAAAGGTTTCTGCATCCTGGTGAGAGCGGTATTGTCTTTGCAAGTTAAAAGTTTCAAGGCCCATTCATTGCATTAATCGTGTGTTACTGGTGCATTTGAATGGTACCCCAATGCATCTCCCAGCTATCGAGCTCTGCAATGCAGCACAATGCATGGTACAGCAATATCATGCGTTGCGGTGGAAAAAAGTACATGCAAGTTCACGTGAGACGTGAAACTCACATGGAGCAGCATTACCATGAATAAACATATCACATCGATATGGTGCATTGTGGTAATGCATGTTTTACTGCGTGTTACTGTAATGCACCAATGACAACCCCAGTACATTTATGTATAAGTTTTATGTATTTATACATGGTAATCATATCCGTCCTTAACTGCCTCTTCTTAGGGGAGAACAAATTCACCATAAAAATGATCATCTTTTCACAACAATCCTTAAAGTGCCAAAGAAGAGGAATTCCATTTCATGGATGTAGGCAGATGTGTTTGTCACCATCTGGAATGACGACAGATCCAAGCACCTGTTATGGGTTTTCCGTGGCCAAGGTCTCCAAGCTTCTATGAGCTGTCATCACATGGATCCGAGAAACTATATCCTACATATATAAAAAGGAAGAACTTCCACCCCCCTGAGGTTTTGCAGGCCCACTCAACAAGGAATTTGGCAGAGAGAGCTTTTGCCACTTTTGACCAAATCTGTATAGTTAAAGGAGAACTATGGGGTCAGTGTTTTCCCCCATAGTTCTCCTTAGGGTAACGGGAGGACACAAACTAGCGTCCTCCCGTTACCCTAAGCTCAGTATACCGCGAGCTACAGCTCGCGGTATACTGAGACGCCGCAGCCGCAGCCGGAGCGGACGTCGAGATCCGCCCAGCTGCGTGAGTGACAGCTGGCTCTGCCTATCTAGAGGCAGAGCCAGCTGTAGCCGCCCCCTCCCCCGTCCGTTCCGCCCGTCAGCGCTGGTGGATCGGAGCGGGGGGGGGGGGATGCAGC
>NW_017306746.1:375695-383874 GCF_000935625.1 Nanorana parkeri
AGCGGTGAGCGAACCCGGTATGTGTTCGCTCACCTCCCAATCTACTGAGCCGACCTGTGACAGTCTCATTGTCACAGGTCGGCTAGAACTATGAGGTGAGTGGAAATCACTCATCTCATAGTTCTCCTTTAAGTCAGAACTGTACCATGAAGCATTACAGGGTGGAGGTGTCCTCTCGGCAAGATCTGACCTTCTGCAGGAAAGTTCTACAGGCTTTTCTTCTCATGTAAGCTGTCCTGGAAGATAATTGGGAAAAGGTATTTCTAGGAATCTCCCAGGACAGCTACCAAGTTCCAATCCTCTGGACTCTCCTTTTGTATTTTGCTTTTTTGACGTAGTTTTCTTTCTCTGTCTTTGTTCACTTGGTGACGGTACTTTAAACTCAATAAAGGCCAAAAGGGATGGGAGATGATTGGGGGAAAAAAGTCTTTATTTTCTTTGGAAAAACATTTGCGATGTTGGTACTGGAGACATTATTTTGGCAAAAATGACCATTTTAAAGTTCCAATCACCAGGCAAGGTTTACATGCATTAACCTGCATTATATGAATGCAGCCCAATATAGGGATGCACAGATACTTTTCGAGTAGCAATGCCGATACTTGGCATTTTCATGAGAACTACCAGGGTTGCAGCGGTTGCAGTTATATAGGGCGCGGTCTTGCAGGGATTTCGTTTTATATCACAACCACTCAAGAGCACAGCTCTGTCTTTTAAAGTTCTGACGTCGTCTGTTTGCCAGTGGACAAGGCCTAATTCTGTGTGTAGTGAGCAGAGCGAAAATCCGCCGAAAAAAGGGTCCGGTGGAAGCGACTAGCGACCGCGACATGGAGTTAAGACAGCTCCATTGAATAGCATTGGCCGGCGACTTCTCGCGATATCGCGCGGCAAAAATGCGCGATATTGCGGCGGAAATCGCGCGATACGTCGCTACATGTGAACGCGGCCTTAAGTGGCCAAGGAAGGCTGTTTACAGAGTACACACAGGACAGCACAGCCATGTATGAGAGCTTTCAGTATATCTCTGTACAGAGCACACACACAACAGCACAGCCATATATGAGGGGTATCAGGGTGTCCCCCTGTACAGCCGTGTATAAGGGGTCTCATAGTACAGCTATGTATGAGAGTTCTTAGGGTGTCCCTGTACAGCCGTGTATAAGGGGTCTCATAGTACAGCTATGTATGAGAGGTCTTATAGTGTCCCTGTACAGCCGTGTATAAGGGCCTGTTCACACGACATCCGTTTTCTGTGCTGACCTGATCCGTACGCTCCTGCACTAAATATGCATCCCAATGTATCCCTATGTGTTTTATGGGCTACAGTTGTCACGTACGCAGTCCGTTCCGTTCCTGACTGAAAAAATACTGCATGTCACATTTTGTCCGGTCAGGAAACGCACAAACGCGTCAAAAACGCAGCGCAAACGGAACGCAATGCAGCTAAGCAAGAAAAAAAAGGAATTCTTGCTCCACTTTTTATGATGTCATCCTCGTTGGACTTCCTGGTTGTGGTGGAGCATCAGAGGGAAAAGCAGCAGTCATGACTAACATGGTCCTGGACATTGAGCGATTCGTCGGATTGATGGAGCATGAGCCAATGCTCTACGACCCCCGCCACACACAGTTTAAAAATGTGCATCAAAAAAATAAAAAGTGGATGGATATAGCATCAGAGCTGTATGATGAATACTCAGTGTACAGTAGTGCCCAGAAGAATGTGGTGAGTGATTTCACATATCTTGTATGTTAACTAACTGTATGCTGGTCATGTCATCCACTGTATGATGGTCATGTAATCCAAATAAAGTTTGTCATAGGTGGGGGTTAATATGCTGCAGGTAGAACTGTCAGCATCCGGACAGAAAACGCATCAAAAACGCACTGCATGAGTAGCACCGTGTCTGCAGATCCGCAACTGAAAATCATGTGAACAGGCCCTAAGGGGTCTCATAGTGTCCCCCTGTACAGCTATGTATGAGAGGTCCCGGGGTGTCCCCCTGTAGAGCCGTGTATGAGAGGTCTCGGGGTATCCCCCTGTACAGCCGTGTATGAGAGGTCCCGGGGTGTTCCCCTGTACAGCCGTGTATGAGAGGTCTCGGGGTATCCCCCGTACAGCTATGTATGAGAGGTCTCAGGGTGTCCCCCTGTACAGCCGTGTACGAGAGGTCTCGGGGTGTCCCCCTGTACAGCTGTGCATGAGAGGTCTCGGGGTGTCCCCCTGTACAGCTGCGTATGAGAGATCTGGGGTGTCCCCCTGCACAGCCGTGTATGAGAGGTCTGAGGCCCCATTCCCACTAAGCGATTTATCGCGCAAAGTCGCTGGCCAATGCTATTCAATGGAGCTGTCTTAGCTCCATGTCGCCCGTCACTCTTGCAGGACCCTTTTTTCGGCTGATTTTTCTATTTTGTTAATGGAGCCCGACGGTGAAGGTCGTGCTACCGTCGCACTATCCCAGCCGCGCGGTTCCACTGCAAAAGTTATGTCACTTAGTGTGAATGGGGCCTCAGGGTATCCCCTGAACAGCCGTGTATGAGCGGTATCAGGGTGTCCCCCTGTACAGCCGTGTATAAGAAGTCTCGGGGTGTCCCCCTGTACAGCCCTGTATGAGAGATCTCGGGGTATCCCCCTGTACAGCCGTGTATGAGAGGTCTCGGGGTGTCCTCCTGTACAGCCGTATATTAGAGGTATCTGGGTGTCCCCCTGTACAGCCCTGTATGAGAGGTCTCGGAGTATCCCCCTGTACAGCCGTATATTAGAGGTCTCGGAGTATCCCCCTGTACAGCCGTGTATGAGGGGTCTTGGGGTGTCGTCTTGTACAGCCGTATATTAGAGGTATCTGGGTGTCCCCCTGTACAGACGTGTATGAGAGGTCTCGGGGTGTCCCCCTGCACAGCCGTGTATGAGCGGTATCAGGGTGTCCCCCAGCACAGCTGTGTAGCGGTGACGGTAGGTCTCCCCGTGTATTACACACACAGCACTGGACCGCTACATCCCAACGGCTGCCCAGTACTTTCCAGGAACTTTGGTCCCCCTCCTGAGTAGCCTCTGGATGACGTCACTCGGCGCCGCTTGTTTTTTGCGCCTCTAGACCAATCGTGAGTTGGGAAGGCGTGGCTGAGCGCCGGTGGCGGGAAGTTTTCGGGGTCCTGTATTGTGGGGAATCCGGAAGCCTCCTCGTTCAGAGCCCGGTCTGGCGCCTCCAGGGGATAGCACACCCGGTACCTGTAGTGCCGGACCTCTGTCTCGCCCGTTATGGAAAACTTCCAGAAGGTGGAGAAGATCGGGGAGGGCACGTATGGGGTGGTGTACAAAGCTCGGAACAGGGAGACCGGAGAGGTGGTGGCGCTGAAAAAGATCCGCCTGGACACGTGAGTACCGGGGGAGCTAAGAGCTGGTCGGGGTTGTTATCATGCGGGGTGACCTGAGGATATCCAATATGGCCGGTGGGGGAGTCACAAGTCCCAGCGTGGCCTGGGGTCCTTCCTTCTATAACATACTGTGCACCGGGGTACCAGCTGATCCGTACTTCCGAGGACTTGGTGTCTGCAGCAGGGAAAGTCTCTGATTATAGATGAGAAATGTTCACAATCTGTACCCTCCACAGTTATTTTATATCCCTTACCAGGACTGGGCATCAGGCCTGGTTCACACCTGAGCGTTCCCAGAGCGTTTACGTGCGTGATCGCCGCAACATGCACAAACATTCATTTCTAATGGCACCCCAAACGCGGCTGGGAAGTCACGCCTGTTTCCGCATGTGCAAATGCGCCTCACAAAATAGTGCAGGAGCCTTTTTGCTGCCTGTATATAACCCCATTGAAATCAATAGGGATTGTTCAGGTGCTTTGAGAGCCAGCGGGGCCAACTAGGAAGATACCGAAGCTTAGCCCAGTGGGAGGTTCCTCCATCCGCACACTTTAGCGTAGATGGAGGAATGCGTTTCACTTTTTTATCTGACCATGGAAAATCCGCAGATAATCTATAGGTGTATGGCCAGCTTTAGTAATAAAGTTTGGAGCTGGAGGAAGTGTCTGCAGGAGTCAAAGCATTGCGCAGCCATCCACTGACTGTGGTTGCAATTATTTGCAAACTCCCAAAACATTGTGCATTTTTCTTTCATCAGTGTGGGTGCATTTTTTTGCAGAAGGTGGAATATGCCTTCAAGAAACTAACTCTGGGCATATGAAAATGTAACCCTGCAAGAGATGTGGGGAGTATGGACGGCTCCTTTCCCCCATCTCTCCTAACTGAAACTGTGTACCTCCAGTACGAGCTCTGCCTGGGAGACAATGTGCAGAAGCCTGAGCTTTGTAGCTGTGATCACAATTGCAATGCTTTCCAGGCTTGAATGCACATATTAACCGTCTCCTGGCCGGCCGTTGTAAAAAAAAAAAACGGCTGGTAGGGAGCTTCGTGGATCTGAGCGGACGTATTTAAACGTCCCGTCAGCCACTCCCCCTCGTGCGGGAACCTACCCAAATTTTAAAACAGGCAGCGCTGTCTGTTTACATTCAAGCGATCCGCCAGATGTAGAGTCGACGGATCGCTTGTATAAGGTGCCGTTCCATGTGGCCCCCCGTCCTGCTGGTCCAGGGCTCTGCTTTGCCCGGTGCGAGCCCAGGACCAGCATGGGGGCTCTGACGGGATCAGAGGGAGATCAGTACACAACTCCATCCGGTCCCCTCTCTGGTGTCAGAATGCAGGAAGTGATGTATATTATATCACCTCCGCATTCTTGTGTCACTCTCCAGCTTCAGACGGAAAATTTAAAAGCTACCCTTGCATTGCAAGGGTTAAATGCTTTTTTTTTTTCTAGGGGAACATCAGAAAGAAGCTTTACTTTACCGTATCCCTCGCTTCCGCAGGTTCCCCCTTTCTGTGCAACTGGTTCCCCGAAGTTGCTTCTCTTCGACGTTCCATCCATTGGTCGCACCCTGACGTCATCATGTACAATGCAGGACCAGCAGTCCTGCATTGTGAGGACGCCAAGGGCCCGTCCACAACCTGGAGCGTTGGAAGAAAGCATCAGCTGCCAGGGCGAGGGATAAGGTAAGTAAACTTTAAGATGTAAAGATGCATATACGGTAGTACGGTACCAAAAATGCTACATCTGCTTTTTTTTTAGGAGTTGGGTAGCCCATTCAAATAAATAAGCTACCTAATGCTATGTATGTTAACGCACGGCATTATGCAGCACAGTTGTGTGAATGTCCTAACAACTGATCTTTGCTGTATTTGTAGAATTGGGGCTGTGGCTTGAATCTTAAGCATTTACCACACCTGAAAGTGTCACAGGCAGATGCCAGCGGTGTGCTTAAAGCAGGGCTTGACACATTTTTCTTTAAATCCAGGAGCCAGGTCTTTTTTGCTAGGGACTTTACATTTTTTATTTTATTTAACTTTACTTTTTAAAACTTTTTTACTCATTGAAGATGACAGGTTCTCTTTAAGGTGACATTAGGGGTCTATTAGACTCCTAGTGTCACCTTTCCACTTCAATAGCTTTAGATGGGGAATGACAACTGCTTGCTGAGGCAACTGAATGTAAACACAGCAGGCAGTGGCTGGGAGCAAAAGCCAGCCTGCTATTGGCTATTACACCCACCCACTGCCAATCAGCAGAAGAGGGACCTAAAGGAGATGGATGTGCAATCTAAAATAGCAAATAGCAGGCTGGCTATTGCTGCCAGCCTCTGGATTGGAGACCTACTGTGGCCGGCAGCAGGGGCGCAGTGAGGGGGGCATTTCAGGGGGGAATGAAGACTCACGGGCTGTAATCCGCTACAGCGGTCTGTGTCCCCTCTGACAGACTGCTACAGCCTGTGAGGAGAGACCGCTGAAGTCAGAGTCTGCAGCAGGTGGCGGTGGGAGAAGAAATGGAGGTGCAGTGAATGGGCTGACAAAAGCCCAGGCACCAGAACACAATTTCTAGTCGCATTGGCGGCCTGGCGTCTGGGATTTGTCGAGCCCTGGCTTAAAGCAAAACTCCACTAAGCACTAGTTGTATTATGGGGCCTTGTCAGCTACATAGGGATACGTTTCAACTTTTGAGTCTCCTCAGCTGCTTTCTGGTGCTCCTGATGGTTGAAAAAAAGCACTGTAAATGACAATGGAGTTGATTGACTAAAGGAGTAGCAACTGTTCACTTTGGAAAGTGTATGGTCACATAGTTTAGTAAATAAGGGGAAGCTGTGTTCACCTGGCATACCCAATCATGTGCATGGGGAAACTATGTATCAAAATAAATACAGGATTTTTGCTTTAATGTGGTTGAATGATAGATCTGAATACCACTTCACTTTATTCACAAAGCGGCCCCAGTTGCTCCAGACTCCTGGTGCTTTCTGAAATACAGAAGCCAGAACCCTCTAATGGACCTGCACCAGAAATTGGTAGATGTGGTTTGTGTGGAAGCGGTTCTGTGATCCTACATTTAACAAAGACGGGGTTCTCTTCTCTGTTGTGCTGTGCTGAGCTGCTGTCACTCATCCTTACCCGTGTATGGGTGGTACAGGTGCTCAGCCTGTTAGGTTGTGGAGACCTGCTAATTTACATAATGACTTATTAGAAACTAGAAGGTCCTAAATGATTGCACAAACTTATTACATATAGTTAGATAGTATTTGAGGTTGAATAAAAACATGTCCATCAAGTCCAACCTTGTGTGTGTGTGTGTGTGTGTGTGTGTGTGTGTGTGTATAGGTCCTTGAGGCATCTCATTCTTAGTACCTGTACCCCTGTATATTACGGTCTCTCAGGAAATCGTCCAAAAGCTTCTTGAATGATTCCACACTATTTGCGGAAATCACTGCTTGTGGCAACGAGTTCCAGACCCGAACCGCTCGAACTGAGAAGAACCCCATTCGCCCCTTGTGTTTGAATTTTTTTTCTACCAGTTTTAGGTGGCGTCCTCTAGTCTTTGTTACGGCATTAATCTGAAAGAGTTTAAAACTTCATTGCAGGCTATTTATAAACTGACATTATACTGAACTTCTTGAAGTTTTATAACACCTTTTTGTTTTGCTTCTCTAGGGAGACGGAAGGAGTCCCAAGCACAGCAATCCGAGAAATTTCTCTCCTAAAAGAACTTAATCATCCTAACATAGTCAAGTAGGTAAATCGTTGAATTGTAGAAACATTCCCAACTCTGTCTTCCATTTATTAGAAGAAAAAAAAAAAGCTGGACTTTATTCTAACGTTTGGCTACAAATGTCCCTCCTAACGTCACCAGTGCTTCTAAGGAGAGATGGAAAAATCTTATACTGCAGCACTGTGTATCTGGCACAGTCTAAAATATCTCACTTGTGCTAGAATTGAGGTAAGGAAATAATCATCTGCTACTGATCCAGTAAAGTACCATCATGGGAAAATTAATGTGTATTAAATTCTAGGGGTACATTTTTTTGGGGAATTCAATAATGGCTGTTTGCTATTACACAAATCATTGCAGTACAATTCCCTTTCTTTGTTTTTATGTCAGCTAGTCCTTTATGTATTTTCCTCTGTTTTTGTCTTGCCCTTCAACCTGATATATGTGTTGGGCATGTTTGAGGTAAACCTTGTTTCTCTGAACCTCTAAGCAGGATGACACCAGATTTCTCATTTGCTTGACTTTGTTATTGTTATGATTTTTAGACTGCTGGATGTCATTCACACAGAAAATAAACTATACCTTGTATTCGAGTTCCTCAATCAGGATCTGAAGAAGTTTATGGACGGCTCCACTATCTCAGGAATCGCACTGGCTCTCGTTAAGGTGAGTTTTACTAAAGGTGTGATTTATCTCATGACATGTTCTTACCTGCTCTTTCATCTCACAACAATTTCCTAATCAAAATAGTTTTCGTTCAAAATAAAATAGGGCTGCAACTAACGATTATTTCTTTTCAATTAATTGGATAAAACAAAATTGCCATCTTTAAAAAAAACAACAACACGTGAATGGGATGTTACACACAGAATGTATTTTATTTCATTAGTTTATTTCAGAATAAAACTGTATGCACAATTTTTTGTAATCGCATTGGAACACCGGGCATTGCGGTACCGTGTGTTCCAATGCAGGCGATCGCACTGCGGGTGGGAAGCATGTTTGGGGTGCCATTCAAATGAATGGCAGCGCAGTGCATCTCCCACAGCAGAATTTGTCAAGCTGAAACCCAAATTTTATATATA
>NW_017306746.1:384626-387656 GCF_000935625.1 Nanorana parkeri
ATATATATTAGTTTCATGGATTTAAAATAATCTGAATTGAAAAACTCTGATATAATAAAAATAATTGAGCTTTTATTTGAAATAACACACCAAAAATCCAGTTTTATATATCTTGATCTCTCTCTAATAGCCCAGTCATCAGTTTAGAGTTAGCCATGAATATTGGACTGCGATTATTGCTCTTACTTTGCACGTGGCAATACCTGACACGCAGCGCAATAGCAGACTGGCTTTTGCACACACCCACTGCCTCCAAGCCATCGTCCAGCAGCACTGCGTCCTGAGCCGCCCCTTCTCTGGCCTCTCTCTTACTCACTCGCCCACTCTGACTACAGTGGGGAGGAGAGCAGCTGCACAGAGATGAATCATTAACAACGATTCTCATTATCGATTTTTATATATTTTTTTTTTGCCGATTTTAGTTGTTGCAGCACTAACATTAAGCTAAAGTCACCAGGTGACGAGGGAGCATGGAGCTGGCTGCCCGGCCTCCTGATACCGGAAGTTCCGGTATCGGGATAGGCATCAGGAGCATTTGGGTGAGTAGTAGTATCGGTGCATCCCTAGTTATTCACTAAAGGGTGAAGAGTTTGGAGAAGTGAACAATCTGGGACAATATAGCTGAACTGGAAATTGAGCTGAATTGGATAATTTTTTTCAAATCGGCTATTTTGGCCTAGATTGTTCACTTCTCCAAACTCTTCCCCTTTTGTGAATAACCCTGAAAATGTCTGTGTACTCTCTGGCCGCCCATGGCGAAAGCAGTGCAAATGTTTTACCTTTTTATGTTTCCAGAGCTACTTGTTCCAGTTACTACAAGGCTTGGCATTCTGCCATTCCCACCGTGTTCTGCACAGAGACTTGAAGCCGCAGAACTTACTCATCAATGCAGATGGAGCTATAAAACTTGCAGACTTTGGTCTTGCCCGAGCCTTTGGGGTGCCTGTGAGAACCTACACACATGAAGTAAGTACTGTGTAGATTTTGTGCAGTAGGACACATCAGAAGATGAGAAAATGAATCTCTGCTGTTCAGATAACTATTATTTATCTGCATGATACTGTGATCATGTAAATTAATATTTTCTTCCTTACCTAAGGCGAAGAGTGTTACAGGCTGTAGTTGATGCTCGTGTTTACTATGGTGCACTTGGTTAACTAGTCCGTAAAAAAAAAAAAAGTGAGCTGGATAAATAAAGTTGGGGGAAAAAAACCTTGATGTGGAAAGTGTTTACATTAGTTTGTTTCTAAAAATGTATCTAATTCCAAATACAAAGATTTATATATTGTAGATAAGCAATCCTTAAATGTGGTGGCTGCATTAGTTTTCTTTGTAGACATTTTTTTCCTTTTTTATTTTTACCCAGTAATCTGTCCAGTTACACACTTCCTGTATTGGGGAGGCTCCTCTCTATGGAGGATCAACGGAGCTGCCCTTGGACAGCAGCATTGTCAGCCTGTAGCGAGGGTAGTGTTGGGCTTTAATTCACTAGGCACTTATTTAAAGACCATCCAACTCCAGCAGATAAAGCAACGGTTCTTTTTCCTTGTTTGGGTAAAGCACCACTGTCCGTGGTAGATGTTTTGTTTGAACCCTGTATCTTCCACTTTGATAGACAGCTTGGTGTGATAAAGGAAGTGGGGAAAAATAATAGACCTACTGGCCAAGTGACAGACTGCATCATAAATGTCATTTATTTTGCCCATAGTTCCGCTGATTACTATACCATCATACTGTTGAATTGTAGTTGTGGAAATGAATGTCCAATATCTTTTTATCAGGTGGTCACGCTCTGGTACAGAGCTCCGGAAATTCTTCTGGGCTGCAAGTACTACTCCACCGCTGTAGATATATGGAGTCTGGGATGTATATTTGCAGAAATGGTATGTGTATCTACAAATCAAATCTCCCATCTTTTTGAGTCTCTGCTCTGTTTAGGTGACCTGTGTGCCAACACCTCTGTGCTAGAAAACATAAATCTTAGTTATTTTGCTGGTTAGGCAATTGATATAATGTGGTGGTTCAGTTTCATTAGTGTACTGAAATGTTCTTGTGCACAGTATTTTGATGCAACAAACTAGGGATGCACCGATACCGGTATTTCAGTTTCGAGTACCAATATTATTTTTTTTCGGTACTCGCCAATACCAGAAGTTCCATTTAAGGAAGCCAGGTGGCGTGTAATGACTCGCCACCAGGCTTCCCGATTAGCAGGGAAGCCGTCCCCATGCTTCTCGTCATTATGTGACAAAGGCTGCAGCCAGCTTTCTGTAATGACGCAGCGCCCGGCTTTCTGATTGGCCGGGAAGCCGGCTTCCTAATGACGCGGCGTGTAATGATGCGGCGCCCGGCTTCCTGATTGGCTGGGAAGCCGGCTTCGTGCTCCCTCATCACAAGTGACGAGGGAGCATGGAGCTGGCTTCCAGTCTAATACGGACGCCGGGCAGCGTGTAATGACACGCTGCCCGACTTCCTGATACCGGATGTATCGGGCTAGGCTTCTGAGCATTTAGGCGGGTACTAGTATCGGTGCATCCCTACAACAAAGCCTGACTTATAAAAGGATAATTTTGTATTTTGAACCCTTTCGCTGTTGCCATCATATGACATGTAAGCTGCGGTGGGCCGATGTAAGCAGTCTGTTTTAGCAGCTGTAAAGTAGCAGCCTAGCCTGATAACTATGTTCTGGCATGTCTGATAGCCCACGGTAAAGTGGACTAAGGTTAAAGGAAAATAAAAAGCAGGCTTTAAGTCTCTGCTGCCATAAAAGGTTCTTGCTGCAATTCAGTATTTGTTTTTTCTTTTGTACACAGCCGTGCACAGGCTGCTTAGTGCACGGACACAGCATTCTAAGATGCACTATGGTGCGCATGTGCAGTAGTTACGTAACCAGGACCCAGCCAATGAAAGAGGCCAAAGATTGGTAACTCAGAAGAAGACTGGAAGAAGGATGGAAGGAAAGGCTGTCAATGCAAATTGTGTGTGTGTGTGTGTGTGTGTGTGTGTGTGTGGGTGATTTTTAAATAAAAA
>NW_017306746.1:387814-399323 GCF_000935625.1 Nanorana parkeri
TGGTGTTGTGTGGGAACTTTAAAAAAAAAAAAAAAAGACCCAAAAACAAATTTCTAAAGTCCCCTGCATACACTTGTGCCACACATGGCAGAGCAGGAGCAATAATTCTAAGACAAATATTCACTGTTCACTCTAAATTGATGGACTTTATATGCTATTAAAGCATAACCTTTAGACAATTTTTGGGCACTGTAGTTTTTAGCCATTTCCCGGGCGCATGCAATTTTGAGGCTTGAGATATTTGATATCTATTTACTTGGTGAAACCTCATCTTTTATATTTTACCAAAACAAATGGGTATTATATTGTGTTTATGCGCACTAAAATGTAAGTATTTTTTTTACAGAACATTTTGCGTTCGATATACAGTTGTGCTAATATCATGCAACGTAAAAGAAATTGCAGCTGCCACCATTTTATTCTACAGGGTGTGTGCTTTCAGGAGATATATAATCTTGTTAAGCAATTTTCAGGCCTAAAATGTGCATTATAATGTGTTAAACACACAAAAAAACCCCCAGCTCTGGCATTGAAAGGGTAAAGGGTTTTGTCTGTGGGTTTAGACTTTTTTAATTCATCTTTACATTTTATAACTACAAGAGGCCTGTCACTTCCAAAAGTCAGATGCATTGACTTATCCCAGTATGTGCGTATTGGCATTTATACTTAATGGCAAGCCCTTTACAAATGGGCAGCTGATGGATCTAAAATTAGTCAAATGTTTGATCACAATGGATGACAAAACGCAAGACTGCAATCTGCTGAGATGTGAAAGATGGTGCAGAATGAAGGCCTTGTTTGTTCCCCATAGTGTGACTAGAATGCGGCTGTTATATTATAGCGGTGACCCAGTGCTTCCTTTCCCTAAGGGTTGGGAGGGCTCACCCGACTGTGATCAAGCTTTCATACCAGGCTCTGCTGATAAAGGAATGTGCCTAAAGGCAGCAGTTGTGACGTTCCTTTGGGGATATGCTGAAATGATGGTTTGTGAAGTCATTTTACTAGGCAGTCTTGTGTCTGCTTTGAGAACCGCATACCAAATCTTTAACGGAAAGTTTTAAGACGGCGAACATGTAGATACTGTAAGTAGGTCATAAAAAAGCAGTTGCCCTATCCCAGCGAATCGTTTCTATTCATTGAATCAATTGGGTCATGCATGGTTCGCTTTTGTTCCAATTCACCCAGCAGGCTGCATCATTTTTACTAGATTCCAGGTTTGTTTGTTGTCGCACAGTACTGAAGGTATTCTATTAGATCTTTATGAGAAAATGTACACCATGATGTTTATTGTAAGGACGTTGGGTTTTATTGACTGGGTCAGGCATCATGTATTTGGAAGAGGCTGCAGATTGTTGACATTCATTAAAGCCAAAGTCCAGCTTGGGCGAGAAAAAACAAAAACGCTCCCCAGCCGTTCTTAAAATTTAAGGCAGCTCTGACTGTGTTTGTTTTACTTGCACTGTCTACAAAATCTGAAAGGTGACATAACTCTCCAGCACACTGTTAACGGGCGAAATTAACTTTTGGGTGAATTGACTCTTTGGTTTGGATACAAGTGATATCACTTCAAATTGTCCTTTTTTCCCCAGTCATCTTCCAGGACAGCCATCGAGATATAGGCTCCGCCTGCCTGCAACAGGAAACACATCAACCACATTAAATAAATAGACTCCTCCTTCCATCCCAAGTCAGTTAGTGTTGCAGATCACCAGAAGAGCTTTGTTCCCAGGGGACTCAGAAATTGACCAGCTTTTCCGTATCTTTCGCACACTGGGGACTCCTGACGAGTCAACTTGGCCAGGCGTTACTTCTATGCCAGATTATAAATCCACTTTCCCCAAATGGGCTCGGCAAGACTTCAGTAAAGTAGTTCCTCCGTTGGATGAAGATGGCAGAGATCTTTTAGCTGTAAGTGCCTTAAGCCAGTATCCTGTTCTACAAAATGCGATCGTTTACTTTTCTAATGTGTTTCTTATTTACTGTCTATTTTTAAAATATTTTGGCTCTCATTGCAAAATCTTCAAATTCACAAATCATTTTTTTAAAAATGCTGAAAATCACCCTACCGACATTGCTTAATTCTTTCATGTGTTTCATTCATCTTCCCAAAATAAGAAATCGTTAAATTTGTTAAAGGATAAGTTCACCTTTTGCAAAAATGTAAAGAAATGTATAATTATATATAAAAAAATCTGCATTTCTTTAACCAGTTGACATCCGCGGTGTTAAATCCCCTTCCCATCCAGGCCATTTTTCAGTATTCAGCGCTGCGACATTGCAAATGGGATCACTCGATCAGAGCTGCAAATCTCAGGCTTCTGCACATTCTCTCCCAGGAAGATCCATAGTGAGGTACAGAGTTTCAGTTAGGAGAGATGGGGGAAGGACGGCTGGACTTCAAATTGTATTAAATCACCTCCTACAGCGTCCAGCTGTCCTCACTCTTGGGTAGATGTGGGAATATGGGCAGCTCTACCTAGAGCAAGGACAGCTGGACGCTGCATGGGGTAATTTAATGCAGTTTGAAGTCCAGCCGCCCTTCCCCCCCCATCTCTCCTAACTGAAAATGCGTGCCTCGGTACGAGCTCTGCCTGGGAGAGAATGTGCTGAAGCCTGAGCTTTGCAGCTGTGATCGAGTGATCACAATTGCAATGCTTTCCAGACTTGAATGCAAATATATTAACCACTTCCGGGCCACAATACGTCTATAGACGACGGCCCATTAAAGTGGTTAAAACAAGAACGTAACTGCTGCAGCAGCCGTGTTCTTGGTACCGCTTTTAACTTCAGGCGATTGCTGTTAATGTACAAGCAATTCGGCATCTGTACAGCCGCTGGATCGTTTTTACTATGCGGCGGCACCCTCCCTCCCCCGTCGTCTTCCCCGGGCACCGCTGACCCCATGCAGCGCCAGGGAGCGGCTTGGCGGGTCTCGCATCACTTTCTGTGTCACTGTACACAGTCTCTGGCCCTTAAAGGCAGGAGATGAAGCTGGGGAAGCAGATCTCTGCTTCCCCAGCTTCTTTCGGGTCCCTAGGTGACATTAGGGGTCTGAAAGACCCCTGATGTCTCCATAAAGAGGACCTGTCGCACCCTATCGGCTTGTTAGCCCCCTATGTAATAGCAATAGGGTTAATGTAAAAAATAAAAAGTGTTTAAAAATTAGTCTCATAAGAAAAATAAAAAAATTCAAATTTTTTTTTAACTCGCACAACCCCACCACGTGCACGCAAATACTGAAAGGTACTGTACACCTGTACTGGTGGACGAGAAGGACCATTCGCCGAAAGGTAAGTATAGTGGGAGGGAGATTTGTGTGGGTAATTCCATTTTCCCAAATTACTTTGGAAAGTGAATATACCCTTTAGGGTTGGTGCAGACTTGGGCAATCCCGGGACGTGCGATCGTGTGCGGTTGCATACAGCAGTTGCATCCGCATGTATGAGGTTACATCTGCGTGGCAATCTCTGGAAAAAAAGGTAGATGTACCTATTTTCACGACATGCACCGCGCAGTGTTTTCAACCGTGATCGTGTGGGATTGCCCGGGCAATATTGCAGCAGGAAACCGCGCAATCTGCCTGGCACGACTGGGGTGCCATTAGAAAATAATGGCACTGACAGCACGATCGGCGGTGGTGTGCGATTCAGTGACCACCCAGCCATCCGCTCGGTTTCGTGCACGATGATCGGGCAGTCTTGGATCGCACACTACTGCTGATCGCGCTGGCAGTGCCATTATTTTCTAATGGCACCCCAGTTGTGCCAGGCAGATTGCGCGTTTTCCTGCTGCAATACCACCCTGCCCGTGCGATTGCAGTTGAACACGGCACGTTTATTCGCATGCAGATGGGGGCAGCGGGGCTGGTTTTTAATTTTTTCAATTTGTATTTACTTTGTAATTTTTTTCATTTGTTTTATTATTTTTACTTTATCGCCTTTTTAGCCTACTCCACGCTCCCTGCTCTCAGCACTCCACGCTCTGTCCCTGCTCTCGGCGCTCCACGCCCCCCGCTCGCAGCGCCGCTCTTGGCGCTCATTTAAGAAAAGAAAACCAGCCCTGCTACCTGTCCGTAGCAGGGCTAAAACAGTGAACAAAACCACTTGCCTGACGCCCGAAACTACATGCGTCGGGCGATACGAATTCCACACCCCTGTATAGAGTGGGGCAGAGTTAAAACCCCGTCAGGTCTTTGCTGTCTGTCTTGTCTAGGGGATTTTTTTTTCTGCTCCAGAGACCCAACATGAAATAAAAAGAAATCTCTATAAAGAGAGGGGATATCTCACTTGTCACCAGAACAGATGTCTCTACTGGAAGATGTCAACTAACATTCTGTTCCAGTGAAACGATAACATTTCCCGTCACTTTCTGTACTGCAGATAATAAGCACCAGGAAAAATAGAGAGGGTGAATCTTGTTGGTGAAAACAAAGACAGCGAATCTCTAGCCGAAATGTAACACCGACAAAACAAAGTTTTGGCTCTACAAACGTTTTAAAGCGTATCTACCCCTCCCCTTTTTAATTTTTTTTTTTTTTTTTAAATTTTGGATGGAGTTGGAAAGGATAAAAACTTCTGTCAGGTTTTACTGCTGTCAGTTTTACTGCGTGATGGAGGAAAAATAATATGGGGAAAGCTGCTCTAGAGTTTGTTTTGATTTTATTTTTCAGCAAATGCTCCAGTATGATTCCAACAAGCGGATCTCTGCTAAGACTGCCCTATCGCATCCTTTCTTCCGTGATGTCAGCAGGCCTGCTCCACATCTTAATTAGTATACTGGCATATAAAGAAGCTGGATGTGTAATGGAAAGACAAAGGTTGCTTTGACATGTAAAACAGGACTTCATTTGAGTATCGTAAAACATGCCCTGCTATTTATTACCCCCATACCACAGTGTCCGTCCAAACAGTCATTGGAAGGACTTCTTTTTGTACAGGAGACTGCCAAGGCATTTTAGACACTGTTTAGTACACCAGTCTTTCTCTTTTTGGTTCCTTCCAACTGTTTTCATGTTTTGTTTCCATATTTGAGCAATACAGACCATTTTTCTTTTTTTATATTGTTCATAAAACGTTCATGTATTATATTTGTGTAAACTAACTTGTAACAGTGCTGCAATGTAAAAAAAAATATGTACCAGAACCCTAATTGCCTATATGTATTGTATGACGATGCCCACATTATCATTCTAAATAAGCTGTTTTAGACCTATTTTAATAGTAATTTGTTCTAATTTGTGGGGTAGAAATAGGACATTGAACAAGTGAAATGTATGGTCCTTGCACGGCACCTTCTGTTTGCTTAGACACCTTCAGTCCAAAGCTGTTAAAAATCAAGCAAGACCAGCTTCCGTACACCATTATTATAGCGCTCAGAATGAGCCTTCCAACGTGGTGCTTAGCTAGCAGTTTTATTTGTTGTTTTTTCTTGCGGTTTCTTGGATCTATTTTAAGCGATCTAGCAGTTGTAGGACCTGTCCTCTTTTTGCATTTGTTGTGTTGCTCTTGGGCCAACATTGGTGATGCATCACATACCCATCATTGCATTCTAATTTATGCTTGCAATGTTGAATTTGCACTTTCGGCAAAGTGTGGGTTCCTGTTTTTTATGAGATCTCTTGGCGAGTTTGACGTGTCTAAGGCTACTACGTATTAGTCTGGTAGTCAGGGACACCGGGTGATTGCATGACTCATTTCCTGCAGTTTGGATTCTCCTGCTAAGTTCAATGTTACTCAGAATAGAATGTGTATGTGCAACTTTCCTTCTTGAAGTTGATCTCTCATTTTGTAGTAAATGTAATGCTGCAAAGAAGGGTAGACGGTGTATGCCGCTAATGTGACTTTCGCCAGCAGTGTACTCGTATCAAAAACGTATTTTTTGGTTTTCAATAAGGTGGGGAATGGTTCTTACCCCTGACCACTGTTACCAGGATAAAAGCAATGCAAGTCCAAAATGATAGTTGTCACAAGACATTGGTTATAGCCATTACCTAATCTATGCAAAGCTAAACGTGACCCTGTAGTAGGAGAAACACAAGTTTGCCTCTACACGACCGGCATTGTAAGATCCACTTGAACATTTACTTATTTACATGGCCTGCACTTTTGTGTGTCAGATCTTATGAGGAATAAATGTAAAGCGAGAACCCTGTGAGACAAAGACTTGTTTTTGGTTTTTGTTTTTTAAATCTATCCTTGGGCAAACCGTTCTCAAAGTCTTTAAAGCACCTGTCGGATTTCAGCTGCACTAAGGGAATGCAGAATACCAGTATCAACGGGTGTGCTCAAAATACTTTTCAAATGCTTGCTGAACAGGATGCTCTTCAGACAAGGGTTTACACTAAATGATTAAACGTGTCTATATAAACTGGACCTTGTCTGTCCTAAAACAACTCCAACCCAGTGTTGGGTCTCTATACCCCAATTTTTAAAACATTACAAGTACTACAAAATGACTGGTCCACTCTAAAGTAAATAAATTGCACATATGCAAAAGACCTATACAAAAAATATTCTGCACCTTGGTATAAATGGACATATTTTATGTGATTTTTGTTTTATTGTAGTTTATGCTTTTAGTATATATTTGTATGTTGAGTCTATTATTAAAATGTTTTAAAAATGCTTATTTCCTACCTCATTTTTACAATACATGTGCTAACTATATTTTGATTTTCTTATGACCTGGCGGATAATCTTCTATATCCATGTGCTGTCCTGGAAGATTCCCCCACACTTTTTGCAGAAGCTGCTTTGACACTGGCAGCTCTGCGCTATTGAAAAAATGCTTATGGCCTTGGGGTGATATCACTTTTAGCAGTGGCTGTGTTGACAGGCCATGTTGACAAACCTTTAGGTTCCTCATGGGAACAGTCCCTGACCAAAAACCAGGTAGTCTTCCTGTAGGATGAAGTATCCTGTAGGTAGACCCTAATCGCATCCAATGTATTTACCGCAACTTCTGTTGGATGTATGAAATGTGGACGCGACTTTCAATAAAAAAGCAAATCTTTGGTCTCAATCACCTTACCCTTTTGTAGAATAAGCAAAGGTGGGGCTTGCAGGTCAAAGCCACTAATTCCGATACCCTCCTACCTAACATGGCTATGTGAACGGCTACTTTTTGAGATAAAGTAAAGTCCTTTCTCAAATATTTTTAAAAGGTGTTTTTCTGTAAAACTGGAGAGAAAAAAAAAAGATTGAGATCCCACATGGGTAGATGAGAACAGACAGGGAAGTGAATTGAGTACCCCCTTCAAAAAATCCAAACCAGAGAAAACCGGTGCTTTGATGGTACTCAACCACAAACGTTGATCCTGTGGGGGGGGGGATAGAATTCTGCCAAAATAAGTCGGAGATGTTGACCTTCCTATTTTGCACCATTTGAAAGAAGCTTTTCTAAAGTAAACCATATGTGAGGTAGACTTGTGAGCTTATAACATGGTACAAATCAGATTCTGAGAGGCTCCTACCGCTTAACACCCGAGCTTCAAAATTCATGCCAGTGACTGAAAAGCAGGGTAGAAGGCTGGTTCTTGAGACAAAAGATTTGGTTGATCTGGAAAAAGCCAGATAGATGAAGTAGATTTGGATAACTAGCCCTTTGGAGGCCATTCTTGAGCCATGTGGATTACTGGAATGCCTTCCAACTCAATCCTGTACAGTAGTCTGTTCACTACTGGATATGCATAAGTTACACTGTAACTGTCCCATGGAGCTACCAGTGCATCAGTTGCTTTGCCAACCGGATCCCACATCCATGCAACACATTTGCTTAATTGGCATTCAGGCAACATGCCAACAAATTGACATCCAAGTCCCCATTCACACTGAGCGACATGGATAATCGTGCGTCTTTCCGCACGATTGTAATGCGTGATATTGCGCGACTTGTTCAGCTACGTCGCACGTCTTCGTATTGGGCTGTAAGCAATCGAGCAAAAGCGTGTGACATCCGGGCAAAAAAGGGTCATGTACAAGCGACCTTGAGCTATAAGATATGAACAGCTCCATTGAAATGCATTGGACTAACTACATAGAGCATTATTGTGCGGAAATATGCGCAATTTTGGAGCGGAAATTCGTGCAATAAACTGCTCAGTGTGAACGGGAACTTGTTTCCTTCTGGGAACAGATCTGCTGAAAGAATTCTGGGTGGAGAGACCACTCCCTGGGTCTGGATTAATGACTGAGGTTCTGCCTGATAATTGTATGTAAATTGTGGAGAGAGTCAGAACATCTTCAGGAGATGTCCTAGCTGCTTGTCTAGGTTTTTTTGTGTGCTAATGCTGGAACTGGCAGCATAACCCACTTGTATATGGGTAAAGGAGAACTATGGGGTTAGGGCTTTTCCCCATAGTTCTCCTTAGGGTAACGGGAGGACACAAACTAGCGTCCTCCCGTCACCCTAAGCTCAGTATACCGCGAGCTACAGCTCGCAGTATACTGAGACGCTGAAGCGGATGATGACAATTATGTCTGGATCCGCCCTGCTGCGTGAGTGACAGCTGGCTCTGCCTATCTAGAGGCAGAGCCAGCTGTACCCTCCCCCGTCAGTTCCGCCAGTCAGCGCTGGAGGATCGGAGGGGGGAATCCAGAGAACGGCAGAGAGCTGTGACAGGATTGAGAAGTGAGCGAACGCCGGTATGTGTTCGCTCACTTCCCAATCTACTGAGCCTGTGACAGTCTCATTGTCACAGGTCGGCTAGAACTATGAGGATGAGTGAGAAGCACTCACCTCATAGTTCTTTTAATCTTCAACCAACAGCTTTGTTTCCTAATAAACAAAATAGAAAATGAAATGAAATTGGCTGTAATTTAATGTCCCATGACAATAATGCCCAAAAACTTCCATTATTTTTTTGTTTTTATTATTGGCACGGTATTATATGTAACTTGCAGCAGTCTGAACTATGTGATGTACAGCATGGCAAACAGTGAATCAGTAGAGAGTATGTCATTTAGAGCAGTGGTTCTCAACCCGTGTAACCTCAGGACCCACATTTGTCCATGGTCATTACGTCGCGACCCAAGTCACTATAATGGAATGCACGGCTTTGCGGTACCGCGCCTTCCTGTGCGGGTGGTTGAACTGTGGGCGGGTGGTGCGTTTGGGGTGCCATTCAAATGAATGGCAACTCAATGCACCTCCCGCACCAGAACGCTAATGGGTGCGATCGCGTGGTGCAGTTACTGTAACAGGACTGTTATCGCATTGTACTAGTGTGAACAGGCCCTCAAAAATACAGGCAGTCACACACAAACAACCTCACACACATATACACACTCCAAAAAAAGTTTTTTTCTTTTCTCTTAATTTTAAGATCCACCAAGTCTCCCTACCCTATGAGAACTGAAGTGGATCCTCAGCCTGGGGTCCAGTGTGGGCTACTGTGCTGTGACGGAGCTCCATCCATATGTGCATTGCTTGTACAACTGCCTTGCG
Organism: Nanorana parkeri; assembly: GCF_000935625.1. Classification (NCBI taxonomy): domain Eukaryota; kingdom Metazoa; phylum Chordata; class Amphibia; order Anura; family Dicroglossidae; genus Nanorana; species Nanorana parkeri. The sequence goes on from NW_017306746.1 coordinate 397,259, forward strand.
CACCCTGTAGAGGTGCCGGGAGCCAGAACATGATGTCACTCCGGTCCAGGCATCTCTACAGGACATGCGAGGGAGCTGGAAACAATGCATGCATGGATGGAGCTCCCTCACGGCCATAGCTCCAGCCCACCCCACCTCAAGCTGACGGCACCAGGCAGCATATTTTGAATGGCTGCTTGGACGAGAACTGACAGCTGCGCTAGGGGGAGGCTGAGAAGCCTCTCGCCTCGAAAAAAGGCACGCGGTAACCCACTGAACACGGGGTCATGACCCACTTTCAGGTCACAACCTACCAGTTGAGAACCAAAGATTTAGAGTATACAGCGTGCTGTGCCTACTTATATTGGTGGTGAGTGGAGAAGTTTCCTATTACATTGCTGATTAGTGGGAATAATGTCCCCTTACAGACCATTTAAGAAATTATACTGTAGATGGTAGTGGTTACATAGATGCTTTGCCAGGGGACATGTGTGCCAGAACTATGACGGTAGGATCAATCTGCCTGCATGCTGGGAGTTAAATTGCACAGTTAATCATCAAAAAGCATTGTCCACCTCCATGTTGCCAAAGACCACACAACTGTGCATATGCACTCCACATAAGCTAGCCAAACACGGTTAGAATTTCTGAAATCCTTTGTCGGAGCATTTCATCTTGCCATCAATGAGTGAACTAATTTTGTTCTAAAGCCCCTAACTATTTTGTCCAGACCTGATACTTGAATGGAATCCCAGTCGATTAGACTAACCATTGGCAAGAGCCTATGGATTCTTGTGGCAGGAATCTCAACTGTGGTCCTCGTAATCATACATGGAACAATTACCTGAGGTTTGGGATAGATGCTTGTACCTGGACAATGGCAGGATAACTAGGTATTTATGGAACCTTGTAGGGCTGCAACAACTAATCGACTAAATCGATTATTGAAAAAGTTGTCAACGTTTTCAATCATCGATTAATCGGCTTCCGATTAGTTGGCCCTGTTCACGGCTCCACACGCGCTGCACCTCCTCCCCACCTCCCGCTCGCCGCTGCCAGGCCCGCCCGCATCCACACCTCTCCTCCTCAAGCTCACCGCCCGCCCACATCCACCATCGGCACAGGGACGTGGGGAGAAGTAATGAGGAGCAGGTGTGGGCGGATGACAGCCGCCAACAGACGGGCCCGATCTCAGAAGCAAGTTGCTGGAAGACTGCTCAGGTAAGCCTGCACTTTCCCACACATGGTGCTCTATAATGTGTTGCTGAGATTTGTATTCCTCTATAGCTGATGGTACATTGTGCTGTGTATTATACCATCAGCTACAGAGGACTACAAGTCCCAGCACTACATTATACACTATAATGTATTGCTGGGATTTGTTGTACTCCTATATAGCTGATGGTATTCTGCATTGCGCTGTATAATTTTACACTTTCCATTTCACTATATTGCACATCACACTTTTTTTATTTTTTACTTCCACCGCTCCAAGCTTGCTCCTGTGATGGACTACAATCTCAATACCATCTAGTAGTCCCATCACTGGAGCCATTTTTAAAATGTATTTTATTTTTTATCCGATTAACCGAACGTAATTATCGGCTAACTAATCGATTTTGAAAATAATCGTTAGCTGCAGCTCTAGAGCCTTGTACTCCTTATCTAAATTACAGATCGAGAGATTTTCTTTTCATTTCACGTTCGCCTATCACACGAAAGGTCCCCGGCACATTGTGCCCCTACTGGCCAGAAAAGGGAAGTGTACTGGAAGGACTAGAACCCTAAACTTCAGAAGGGGCAACTTTGATAAGCTAAAGAATGAGATCCTAATAGGTTGTACTTCATGGACTAATGTCTTTATTCAACCTCAAATACTATGTAACTATGTATTTCAATTGTGAGGTACAAAGGAATGTAGTCCCTAATTTTCATAATTGGGGTTAACCTAAGTCTGTATGCCGTTTGTTAGCACAGACCATGTTCAAATCTAGTCTACAATTGATAATGAGATCTTCCAGCACAGTACAGACAGAGTCCCTAACACTAGGTGTGGGGGGGGGGGGGGCGCTGGGGGGGGGGTTTT
>NW_017306746.1:399871-407438 GCF_000935625.1 Nanorana parkeri
TTTTTTAAAACGTAAAAAGCATTTAAAAATATAAGCAGCAATTTTGTTTTCCAAGTAATGCTATGTGAAGGAGAACATGTAACAAATATAACGTGGGTGTTTGGCTCCAAAGTGGACTAAATTAAAAATAAGGAAACGTCTTTGATTTGTGGAAGTTTTTGTAAGGAGTGCCTACACCCCAAAACAAAAATGTAATCTATTGCAGCTTACCAATGTTTTCTTGGTTACCATTAGTTTTCTTGTTAGGCTTTTTTTCCCCTTTATTGTCACTGGTGATCCGGCCAGTAACACACTTCCTGTATTAGGATGAGCAATGAAGACTCCCCCCCCACCCCTCCTTAGATGGCAGCATTGTCACCCAGTGGGGAGTGTAGTGTTGGATGTATTAGCAGGTTTACATGGACTTGACTAACAAGTTGAGTCCAAACTCCAGCTAATGCTTTTTGAACAGGTACAGGAACAGTTTATTTGCGATAAAGGTTTTACATAAAGGAATAAAAAGCTGATCATTGTAATCACATATATTATACTGTATAGAACATGATTTACAGACCTTAGACCAATGCAGTGGAGAGAGGCTGGAAGGACCGGTCTAAGAACAAACCGACTCTACGGTTCAGGTGAGTATAACTTTTTTTTTATATATATATATTTCTCTGCGTTCATTGAAAGACGCAGCTGAATCTTCATTTTTGTTGCCTAGCGTCCTACTCCTGCAGGTGGCGGTATAACCCTTCCAGTAAAAGGAAGATTCAGCTGTGCCTTTTAATGAACAGAAAATACTTTTTTTTTCCCTGGACTTCTTCTGTAAGCATTTAGATCAGAAAAGTCCATAAATTTCATACTTGCTTGTTGTGACTCAGTATCAAAGCCTGAGGGTCAGCATGACAGCCAGGCAACTAGCATTCTCTGAAGAAGATAGCAATGTTAGCCTCCATGTTTCTCACCATTCTGAGTTCATGGGAAACACCTACTGACAGAAACAGAAGCTGCCCTTGCTGACTTCCTTCTGGCTGTAATACTGTAAGACAGGGGTAGACAATCTTGGAGCTCCAGCTGTTGTGGAACTATAAGTCCCATGATGCATCGCAAGACCCTGATAGCCATAGTCAGGACTACCGGAGACAGAGGCATGATGATTATTGATTATACGTGCGCCCGCTAGTGTGCGTTGTGTAAGGGGAGGTGTTGTTACAATGCATTGCACCATTTTCTTTTATTTAAAGTGACATTAAGGGCAAAATCCCCTCCCCCACACAGTGCTAATGTAAGGACTTACCTTAAATGATGCCTCTTAACCCGATCATCATCTTCTTTCCAGTAGTTTTAAGCTGTCCCTCCAGTGCTGGAGCGGGTCTCCGATCCAGCGCTGACTCCTCTGATGTCCCACGGAGTCTGTGCGGGTGCACGCTGCTCCATAGACTTACCTTGTGTCTCTCGTTCTCTCCCGGTCAAACATCTGATCTGCGCATGCGCCCGCCCCAAGATCCTTTGCGGACGCCAGAGAAATTTTCAGATGTTTGGATGGGAGCACGCGGCGGAGACAGAGTTATTAGCCCTTTGAAAAAGTATTTTTTTAAAATTGTTTTGCATATATCTACTGCTTGCTAGCTGTAGATATATGCAAAAACATGCGAGGGTTTAATAACCCTTTAACTTGTCACACAATGACATGTCATTCACTTCTGTGCACTGCAGCATGTTGTGATGTGGTGCTGTGTGTCACAACGTGCTGTGTACACAAATGCAACCTGCAGCGCATTAATGTTAACTGAATATATAGGGCTTAGAGCAGTGGTTCTCAACCTTTCTAGGGCCGGGACCCTTTGGTAACATTTGCCAAGTTGTGGTGACCCCCAAAGGTAAAATTTAGGGATGACGCGGCTGCTGCAGCGACATCTGGAGGCGTGGCAGGAGAACTGACACTGCTGCGCTAGGAGAAAGCTGAGGAGGACTCTCACCTTGCACAGCGATCCACAGGTTGAGAACCACTGCTATAGGCAAAGACAGGACCGGGCTCTGCAGCTGGAACTAGAAGAATTGGATTTAAAGTGTGTGGCTATATAATGTACTCCCTATCAGTGACAGTACTCCGCAGTACTGTCACTGATAGTGATGGGCTCGGGCGTGTTCGCAGCTCCACGTGCCGAGCCCGCCAGGAAGCTGACAGCACGCAGTGCCAATCACAGGCACTGAGACATTTCCCGATCTCTGCAGCTGCGAACCGGGAACATGGAATGCATAGCTAGAGGTGTGTTTTACATATTTTTTGGCTTGAATACATACATATTGCACCCGCCCTCTGCTGCTGTCAATCACTAGAAGGGGACCTGATGGAATAAATTGCCTCTTCTATGTGCCCTGGAGCCAAAGCATATGTGAATGGGCCCCAAGCCTAGATCAGTATTCGAGTAACAGTCTGGCCAGCCGTCATATTTAGAAGAAGTTGAAGGCAGCACAGTGCCAACCCTCCATGTTTAGAATTAAAAGTCCCCTTCCCCATACTGGCCGGAGACGTAACTCTGGTCATGTGATTCAGCCAGCGTCTCCGTTCAAACCTCCCGCCCTGTCGCTGTGCCCTACCCAGCCCTGCAGTCACGTGACAGAGCGGCGTCACTCCGAGCCCAGTCACATGATTGTGATGTCAGCAAAGGTCCTTTAGGCCCCCGGAATCCAGCGTCCACCGTCCGGCCAGGCGGAGTGGGAGCGGACAGAGTGCGGGGAGACGACGGCTTCCGTTAGCAGGTAATTTCCGCCGGATGAAGAGTGTCTGCAGTCTCCCTTCGCCGCTGACCGTGCTTGTGGGAGGCCTCTGTTTTTTTGCCGGTGTCACCACCGTAAATCTGACGGTGCACAACAACTGTGTGTGACCTGTGCCCAGCCTGTACACCCTCCACGGCCAGCAGAGACCACACACAGTCCCTGACAGCGTCCTTGTCCGTGCGTCATGCCGGGTGAGAACACATTCTCAGCTGAGGCCTGTGGGGATGACGCCTGTGTTCTTCCATTGTCACAGCTGAGTCTCTGCTGTCCTGTACATCCATCACCTGGAGTCTGTCATCATTGTTTACCTGTCAGATCTCCAGAGTCATCACACAGGACTAGGCTGCCATAGGCGGGTCTCTTTGTGTGGATCAGAATACTGAGGCTCAGGTTTAGCTGATGGGAAGTTCATGTTGTCTTGCTTCCTAGATGTTCGTACAATGCTACCATCACTTCTGCGTGTTACATCATAGTAGAGCTATGTGTCGGTGTCATCACTGTTTCCCCTGATAATGGGGACCCTGCGTGGCCCTAAACCGTCGTGTTATGTGATACTGAGCATGCGTCAATAAAGGTGTATTCATCAGCATATTGGAGTGCCAGTGACCCCTTCTTTTCTGACATCGAGCGGCGCCATCCGTTTGGCACTGCTGCACCCACCTGTTTCACAGGGACTTACCGGTCAGGAGTGTGATGGGACTTGGACATCAATCGAATATACACGAGACTTCAGGTTGTCAAATCTCCCCTGTGTTAAAACCATTCTGTTTTTGTGCATCGCATCCTTGTGTGTGCGTTCAATATCTGACATATGACGTGGCCCTTCATACTAGGGATGCACCGGAATTTCGGCCCCCAAAACATTTCGATCAAAAATGGTACTTTGGACAAAATGCAGAAAGTACTATGACGGCCGTAAATTCAGCGCATCCCTAACTTCTTTCCTCCCCACTGGGTGCCAATCAGTGTCCCCTCCGATGCCAGCGGGGATCTGAGGGGACACAGACCAGCGCCCAGCAGGGAGGAGAGAAAATGTTAAGCCTGTGACACACTGCATGCAAAGCTGTGTGGAGCAAAGCAACGTTCATACGCAGTGTGTGAGAGCTTGAGTAGCTGAGTGCGCCCGGATTGAAATACTTCATCTACAGCTAATTGGCGCTCGCACAACTCAATGGACTTTGCATCCTGATGCGTGGGTTTATACATGCGAGTCGATTGGCTGAAGATTACATTTTTTCAAGTCATTTTGCAATCTGACGCGCCAGAGAGAAAATTGCAAGGCACACTGCTCGCGAAGGTCTGAATGCTGCCGCTTCCCTTTGCTTTGCATGCGGTGTGTCCCGGGCTTCAGAATGCAGGGGCGGGGAGGAGTGAGCTGTCAGCAGTGTGACAGGAGGCTGAGCTCTCCTCCCACACCACCCAGCTCAGTCTCCTGTGACAGGCGGAGGAGTCAGAATGGAGAGCAGAGTACAAGCAGAGTGTTTGTAAAAAACTGAGGACATAGTATGCTATATACAGTTGGGCAAAAAAGTATTTAGTCAGCCACCAATTGTGCAACCTCAGTTATGAATGGACAGGTGCTTCACGTCCTGTTCAGTCATGATTGTGGACATACTACTGTGTTTTCCCGAAAATAAGACCTACCCTGAAAATAAGACCTAGTACTATTCTTGGGAATTGCTAAAATATAAGACCTACCCCAAAAATAAGACCTAGTTGTGACCATTCCCTGGGCCGGTGGTGGCATAAGGGGGAACTTTGAAGAGCTGTGGGAGAGAATCAGCGGTGCCAACAAAGCCAGAGGGAGCAGAGCCAAATGCACTCTGCCTGTAAGGAATCGATAGTGAAAGTGCGCTTCGCTCATTCTGGCCAGTGATTGGTTAGCAAATTGTACTTGGAAAGGTACGGCACCCCTGATTGCCCTGATCACCATATTTTTGTACATGAATACATGTAGACTTTTCTACGTGAATAAGTGTGGATTGTTGTACATTAAAAAAGAAAATAAGACCTGCCCCGAAAATAAGACCTAGTGTGTTTTTTTTCAGCCAAGAAAAATATAAGACAGTGTCTTATTTTCGGGGAAACCCGGTATCTCCACAGTTTATGAACAGACAGGAATACTCCAGTATAGAGGCTTGCTGTTCATTCATAACGGGCTGCAGAATAAGAGATTTAGGACTAATTTTCTATTTTAAAAGGGAAATATCAAGTGTCTGTTTCCCCAGAGCCCCCAACAGTAATGTAAAAATAATTAAAACAAATTTGAAAGAGGTTGGGGGAACAAAAACTTTATTTTCGGTTTCCGCCTCACAAATTGTTTATTTTCAGTTTTGGTCTAAAAATTCCATTTTGGTGCATCTCTACTTAATACTACATTTCCCAGTGACTATTGCGCACTGTCATCTCTGCATAGAAAACCTACAAATGAGGGTGTTGGGTTGGTCAGTCGTGTGCTAGCACTGTGAATTGTAGTTTCCAGTGGGGGATGATCACACCAGGTGACAACCATGTGCTTATTAAAGGGCTGGTGTCACAGAGCACAGGAATTGTGGATGGCCCTGGCTCGGTACTAATTTAAGCTGAGCAGTCGTCTACATCCACCATAAGGACAAGGGAGGACAGCAAAGACTGCAAGGTAGACAACACGTTACAAGGATATAAAAAAAGTAGCCTTTACATAGTTTATATCCAGAGCAATCGTGTAGGTGGTGGAGTGGGGGGTCCTAGGGGGACAGTTTTTGCATGCAGCCTACCCTAGGTAATGCCTCTGTGTGATTATGAGCCTCCATGGTTAATAAGAACTGTAATCCGGTGAATCAAAGGGGCTGGGGCAGTTAGGCTGGTGGAGAAAGGGCTGGACCAGGGGTGGGCACACTCCGGCCCTCAGGCTGTGGTGATGCTACAAATCCCATGAGGCATTGCAAGATCCTGACAGCCACAGGCATAACTCCCAAAAGGCAGGTGCATGATGGGCTTTGTAGTTTCACCACAGCTGGAAGACCAGAGTTTGCCCACCCCCGGGCTAGATAATGCTTGTCATCCTCCAGCCCAAGAAAAGTGGTGGCTCTCTTCGGCTGACAATTTTCCACCCGGATCCTTCATATTTCCAGTTGGAGCATGTCAACAAAGAGCTGTCAAACTTTCATAGCAGAAGTGACACCCTCAGAGATAGAGAATAGAATTAATGGGGCAAATGGCTATCCCAGACTAGGAAGGCTGCTCTTCTGCAGGAGGTAAAGTGTAAGTAAAGGGAAAACTATTTTTCCTCCCTCTAGATTTGAATACAGTATTGGTGAGGAATTACAACCCCTGTCAGGTCTTTATTGCTGTCTTTGCCAGGGGCGGGCACAGCTGGCTCTGCCTCTACATGGGCAGAGTCCCCTGTCAATCATCAAGCACGGTGGATCTCCACAGTGTTGTCGGGGTCTGTCCCGGCTGCGGCTCTCTCCCCGCATATAGCAGGCAATAGCATTAGTATATGTCCTCCCTTGACCCTAAAGAGAAATGTGGGGGGAAAAAGGTTACTCCATAGTTCTCTTTGAAGGCAGAAAGACCCATGACAGCCTCAGTATAAGCCTGGCAAAGCATCACAAAGGAAGACGCCCAGCGTTTGGTGATCTCCGCGCATTCCAGACTTCAAGCAGTCATTGCCTGCAAAGAATTCTCGACAAAGAATAAAAAATTAACATTTTCTTTATGATTGTGTTAAGTTGTCCAATTACATTTGAGCCCCTGAAATAAGGGGACTGTGTATGAAAATGGTTGCAATTCCTAAACATTTAATTCAATTAAAGTAAAAGTCTGCATTTCAATTGCATCTCGGTTTGTTCCATTGTGGTGGCGTAAGAGCCAGAATTATTTCCAGACCTAACTGTAAGAGGTTCAGCTACACATTCAGCTGTTTGACGTTGCCCTTTTTTGATTCTGTTTTGGGCAGAGTATTTTCTGGGTAGTCTGTGTGTAAATGACATGCACAGTGTTGTTGGCGCACTCCTATGTACATTCCGTGCTAGGAAGTTCTCTTGATGACTCTCTCCTATACTCCTTTCTGTTTATGTTAAAGGATTACTCTGTGAATTCACTGTGAGATCACTGCCTTATAGGAGCGGGAGGGCGTGTCACCCCAGCTCCCCCGAGTACCCCCCCAGTAACGGCGCCGCTGTTGTCACTGCCGTTGCCGGTTCCGAGATCCGCTGTGTCCAGGATGGCCAGGACCGGCACGGCTGCGCTGTGACAGGAGATCAAAGGGAGTTCAGTATACAAACTCCCTCTGATCTCCTCTTCAGTCCCGAATGCAGGAAGTGATGTATATTACATCACTTCCTGCATTCAGTGTCACTCTCCAGCTTCAGAAGCTTGGGAGAAGCTGGTGCAGCAGATCTGTGCTTCATCAGCTTCTCTGGGGGTCCCTAGGTGACATTAGGGGTCTTGGAGACCCCTGATGTCTCCATAAAGAGGACCTGTCATGTAAATTGGCTATCACATAGGCGGCTTCTTAGCCCCCTCATGTGATAGCAATAAATTTAAGCGTAAAAAAAAAGTAATTAAAAAAAACACACTTTTTTTTTTTTAAAGTCCCCCCACATACACACGCAAACATGCGTCGGGTGCGCCTACGTGTGAAAACGCCTATTGTGCCGCACATGTTACATATCGCCGCAAATGTTATTTTAGGGCCATCAATCACTGATAACACTAAACTGATGAGCAGTAAAAGCGTTTAAAGTGTCGCCTATGGCCAATTTTCTGTGTGGTCGTTTTTTGCGAATTTTTTTTTTTTTTTTTTTTTTCTGGGCTGTTG
>NW_017306746.1:408365-416421 GCF_000935625.1 Nanorana parkeri
TCTGGTGGGTCGTTTTTTTCGAATTTTTTTTTTTTTTTTTTTTTTCTGGGCGTGTGCAATTTTAAGGCATGTTTGGTGACTATTTACCCGACGTGACCCCGTCTTTTATGTTTTATCAAAAAATTGGAGTGATAATGTTTCATTACATTTTCATAGGGAAACAGGGTTTTTTCAAAATTTAGGGTACTTTTTTTGTTTATATAGTAAAAAATTAAAACCTCAGTGGTGATTAAATACTACCAAAAGAAAGCGCTATGTGTCCCCAAAAAATGGTATAAAATTCATTTCAGTACAGCGTTGCATGGCGGGATTAATGTCCGTCAAAGGACCGCAGTGCTGAATACTGAAAAATGGCCTCGCCGAGAAGGGGGTGTAAACACCCCGGTCAGCAAGTGGTTAATCAAGCCTGAACTACAGCATAGCTATTTCTATTTCCTAGGAGGATCACAAGGTTATCTGCTTTTCAGTTGCTTTCAGTTATTTTATAGATATTGATCAGCTGTAGAAACACGAACTTCCTGGAAGCATCATTGCAATCCAAAAAATGTTTTCTTTGTCTATGTAATGGCTGGGATGGTTTATAAAAGCAGGCCATGAACATTAGGGAATGGTCAAATATACATACACTGTCAGACTGTCACTGTGGTTAGGGAAATGCAGGAGGGAGAGGGAGCCAAGTGCAGACAGTCCTCAGACCAGGGAAAACAGTTGCAATTTAGGGAACCTTTGAAACCTTAAAGTTGATCTAAACGTAATCTCCTAAATCTTATATAGGCATCAAAATATTCATGTCACTCCAAAAGTTGTTGTATTAAATCTGCACCTTTTTATTTAAAGTAGTATTAAACGCTCAATCTTTTTTTTCAATAATGAATCCAGATAAAACAAATATACATTGCCCAGCAAAGGATTTCTTTACATTTTTGTCCAAACACTTACAATCGTCATGCTCTGCGTCCCTGAACTTCCTGTCCAGTAAGAGATCACAAGGAACAGAGCCTTCTTCAGCGGCTGTCCATTTACCAGCTTGCAGAAGGGAAGGGGGAGGGAGGAAGGAGAGGGGAGTAGGGGAGTGTCTTGCCATGCTGTGTGTTTGTAGAGACACACACAGCTTACTAGCACACACAGGGGTGCCTCCACAGGACCCTGCAAAGGAAAGGAGTCACCCTAAAACAGGAAGTCAGGACCAGGGCTCAGGAGACCAGCTGATTCTGCAGGAAACTAAAACTTTTAAACACCAAGGAGCAGCATCCATTGTAAGTGATTTTATCAGCATTTGATATAGCTTAGAAACATTTTAATTTTAATATCACTTTAAAAGAATTCCTGATGACTGTGCTTCATAGTTGCTTCTTAATGTGGTGAGGTGACCACCGGGTCTCCCAGTTGTGTTCCTGTGTTGTTACCCTGTCACATGTGCCCCCCTGGTGGCGATTACAGACAGCTGTGCAAGCATACATTGCACATACATGGTCCAGTCACAGGAAGCTGGCCGGTCCTGTGCAGATGACTCTGGAGCAAGTCCATGTAGACAGGAAGTGGTTGAAAAAGACTGAAGAAGGCCAAAAGCACTGACCTGGAAAAACATATTTTTAAAAATAAAAGGGCGAGTGGATGTTGAGGTGTGATCCGACCACCTTCAGAGGAAATAAGGTCTATAAAAAATAAACTGATTTGTTTTAACAAAACACTCCCATAGTGCACCTGACAAACCTTATTTTTACATAATAAAGCCATAGATAGAAATCTGACATCTGTATGCATATAGCGTAGCAAATCCTTTGATTGCTGTAGAGTTCTTCTTACAATGAATCCTCAGTATTCTTCTAGACTCATCGATGTATAGTCAGCTTCCCAGCAGTGCAGGCTCCAGGATGTCCCCTCTCATTGATTGCCCCTTTACACATCACTGTGGATGTCATCTGGCAGCATAACCAATAAACAACCTGTTTTATTGTTTTGATTACAGTGAATAGAAACGCCATATTTGGGTATTTGCAGAATTGTACAGAATAAACTCTGTAAGGGAAGGTTCACACCATTTTCCGGACCAGATCTGCCGCAGTTCCAGTGCATTCCAGACCAGAGAAAATGAGACATGCAGTATGTTTCTGGTCTGGAACGGACTGTGCTAGAATGAACAGAGGCCAGAAATAGTATAGGCAGGGCTTGAAAAATGTGATGGTGTCTCACCAGTCAGTCAAAAATTTCACCAGTCAGCATGACCGGACTATAGCCTTGCAATATGTTAAAACTTTTTGGGGACAGATAGAGCTTTCTTTTGGAGGTATATTATCACCACTGGGGGGGGGGGGTTATTTTTTCCCCATACCATAAATGTAAAAAAAAAACAAAGTTTCCCTACGTTATAAAACATTTATTCTTACCCATATTTTTAGTAAAACATAAAATTTAGGGTCACGGCGGGTAAATAGACACCAAACATCCGCAAAATCGCAAAAAACGCCCATAGGCGACGATTAAAACGCTTTTACTGCTCATCAGTTTAGTATTATCAGTGATTAATGGCTCTAAAATTATTGCTCTCACTCAATATTTAACATGTGCGGCACAATAGGCGCAATCGTCGTTTTCCCACGTAGGCACACCCGACTCATATCTGCGTATGTATGTGGGGGCGGGGACTTAAAAAAATGTTTTCTTTTTTAATTTTTTTATGCTTCTTTATTTTTTTTATGATTCTTTAATTTTAGTATTACTTTTTTTTTTTTTTTTTACCTGTCACAGAGCCGTCCCGGCCGCGTCGGGCACAGTGGATCTCGGGACCGGCAACGGCAGTGACAGCTGCTAATACGAGCGATCGAGCGTCTCTAGAGACGCCCGATCGCTTGAATGTAAAGCTCCCGGCCGGCCGGGAAGCTGCTCGTCGGGCTCCACTGTCCTCTCGTCACAGACGAGCGGACGAGTGGATTTTTCAAGCCCTGAGTATAGGGATACATTAGGATGCATTTTGGGTCTGGAAACGGTCTGGTCTGGAGATGATCTGGATGAGGTGTGAATGAAGCCCTTAAGTGCATTGTTTACCTAGGTTAGTGCTTCATGTACATTATGATAAAAACTTTAAAGCACTCTTATGGGTTTTTTTGTGTGTAGTTCCGCTGTAACAAATGAGCGTAACAAATGTGAGCAGGCAGATCGGCTCTTTCTTACAAAAGAGACATGCTACACTAGGCTGCTTAATTTTAAAGAAAAACTTGCATTTTTCTGAAGCTTTGAATTTTAAACAATGTGCAGAGCCATTCACCCTGCAAATCTGTGATCGTTCATCCTGTGCAAATTAGTATTATTATTTATTTTTTCCTGGTCAAATGTAATAGCGCATTATGGCCACTAGATGGAGACGAGGAGTTTAGTAAATAAATACTTTTTTCTATGCTCCATCTAGTGGCCATAATGCGTTATTACATTTAACTACATTCAAAGCAGTAGTGGTTTGGAAATAGACAATGGAATGGATTGAACAGGCATTTTTCGGTTCTTGAAAAGTTTTTATCAGGCATCTGCTATGTTTGTGTGTTTTATTTAGAATTCCGTTTTCTTCTAAGGACATAGGCCTGCTGAACCCATGTCCAGTGGAATACAGCAAGATATGACACTGTACACTGAGTGGCCAGATTATTATGACCACCTGACGTTTGTAGGCAAATTAGCTATAATTTCACGCTGTAGTTGCTAGAGGGCCAGACCATTATAAATAGGGAAGCAGGTTGTTTACCATGGCAGTAGAAGTGACTTTTTTTCTGAAGATACGGGTAAACAACGCGATTTAACAGCCTTTGAGTGTCGAATGATTGTTGGCGCTCTGAGCCATGGAGCGAGTATCAGCAAAACAGCAGAATTCGTTAAATGTTCAAGAGCAGCTATTCTTAAAGTGTTTAAAGACTGGACTGTCAGCCGAAAATCTGGGTCTGAACGTGCGAATTGTGGCCGTCAGCGACTAGTCAATGTTGGGCAGAACGGAGAGTGGCAAGACTGGTACAAGACAAAAGAAGGGCAACAGTGCAGTGTCAGATTCCTCGCATCACCTTTCATCATCTCGTGGAGTCCCGAGGCGGCCCAACGAAGTCATCTCAGAGTCATCTCGTGGGCCAACAAAGTACAGCTGGAGTGCCAAGGTTTGCCACAACTGTGCTAGAGGAAGTAAACAATGGACTACAATCGTGATGACATCAGCATACTTGTGTCGGGGTGATCTGAGAGTCTTTCTGCCACCGTGGCAGATGACACTTGTAGCCTTGCCTTTCTCAAATCCTTGTAAATGGAGGACACGGCTCTGTGGGAAACACATTCATTATGTAGATTTCTACCTCTCGCTCTGAAAAGCTGACACTTTTTGCTTTAATTCTGAGCCGCTGACCCAAATCAAATAGATGGATGAGACATTCTGACTTTTGGTAAGAGTTCTTTTGTCTTGATGACTGGTTGTAGTTTCTGTGGAAGTTAGTAATTCCTCAATGTGTAAATGCTTCATTATGTAGGAGTCTAGAATGATTTGACAGTGTGTGTGTGTGTGTGTGTGTGTGTGTGTGTGTGTGTGTGTGTGTGTGTGTATAGAGACAGTACTGGTATCTAGATCCGGCCTTGTGTTCCTGTGCTCTGGACCATGCATGATGTGCTTACAGCTCACAAAGTGCACTAATCATGTTATGTTGAACAAGTTTAGGGTAAGCTGGTAATTCCGTGATTTTGTTTTGGCTTGTATTCTAATCTGAATTCTGAGACCTATATCTGTATGCCTGTACCCAGAAAAACATATAGCTGGCAATGTGTGACTTATCCTGTCTATGGCCACATTTGTGTTCTAGTCTCACCTCTGAGTATTAGGTGGGCACTTCAAAGGAAAGATGGGGGTTTGCATTGCTGACCTTATTGAAAGCTCAGGAGATGCATCTTAAAAATACAATCAAGTACCGTAACTATTAACAAAAATGTCTCTTATTTGTGTATCACTCAGCTGTAGATCCTCAAATTATCTCTGAATTGGTGCTTACACTGTCCTTCCTTCTGGAGGGTGTCTACTTTTCTTCCCCATGGTTCCTGTGTATGTTGCAAAGTAGTCACCGCTGCAAGCTCGCTCCTGTGATAGACTACAATCTCATGTTTAACAAAAGGAAAATGTTTGGTTTACTAATTTGTATTGAGATAGTAGTCCATCACAGGAGTGAGCTTGGAGCGGTGACTCATATACAACACTGTGTATCTTAAACCAAATACTTGTTGCCTTTTGTTTCATTCATTGCACCTCAGCAGTGTTGATCTCCTGTAACAGCCTCTTCTGTCTACATGCATTCCAGCAACTGCTTCACTCATTTCTCAGGGAGGTTTTCCTGATAGTGACAACAGAGGACCATGCATGGGCAGTGTCCATCAGCAGGGTTCCATTGATCATGTGACAAGGTTACAATGCAGGAGAACAGGTGGGACATTGTGATAGTGTTGTGACCGTATAGTAGGAAGTGCTTGAACAAGGACCTTTCATAGCAAAGGAGCCATCATACTTTAGTATATATTTTCCATTGTTTGAGTCTGACATAAGTTCCATTGTCCTACAATATTGTGGCTGGTTTTCTCTGCAAGAAGTTTTAACATGTTTCCCGTTCTATTTCACACGGCGTAGAAAATACTAATATCAGATGTGTTTGTCATGGAACAGTTTTTTTTTTTTTGTTTTTTTTTCTTGAAGGACTGAATAACATTTTGCACATTCTAGAAATCCTGTTTGCTGTTGCTCAGAGTCACAGATCTCCGGGACAGGACAGTGCTGTCTGGCTTTAACTGGAATCAAAGGCAAACCTTTTTTTTCCTGAATGTTTGTGTATATGATTTCCCGGTGTTATAATCGGCCGCAGAGTATAGGATCTGTTTATTTTTATTTTGAGGCAGCCGACATCCACAGAAGATCTGTAGTTAGTTCTCCAAGATGTCTGGAACAATCTACCTGCCGAGTTCCTACAAAAACTGAGTGCAAGGGAAGGATTGATGCTGTTTTGCGTTTTGAAGGCAATTGGTGGTCACACCAAATATTGATTTGGATTTCTTTTCTGTTCATTTACTTCCCATTTTGTTGATAAAAATAAACTATTAACACTTTTATTTCTGAAAGCATTCTTACTTTACAGAATTCTTTCACACCTACCTAAAACTTTAGCACAGGACTGTATACAATTTTGTAATTTTAACCAGCATAGCCACTAGTTGTCACTCTTGTACAAGTCAAATGCTTTTACTAAATGATGTTCTTGTCAATTACCTTTATGTACTTTGTTGACACCAATAAATGTGATGTAGAAATCCATTTCTGCCCCTGCTCTTAAAGTGTATTTCCACTTTTGCAGTCATATTTGATTTAACCCCTCTGTATGTATGTTATGTGTACCTATTCACACAGCATACCCAAAAATATGTCTTGAATCAAGGGGGGTTTTTTCAGCACCTTCACAGTGATCTATCTGTCCTTTATAAAAAGACTTAGGACAGAAATTTGAGGATTGTGTTTCTCTCATTAACATACAATGGAGAAGCCCCTCACCCCTCCTAAGGTTACAAAGAAGGAGAAGCAAGTAGAAATGTGAACCCTTAAGAAGCCAAGAAATCCTGACCCAAGTAAAAGAATTTAAACTCTAGCATTTTTCAAACCTTTTCTAACTTTGTTCTATGGGAACATGTAAGAAATATAAAATGTGTTATCCCAATTTGACTGCAAATGTGGAAATACACTTTAAGGGAACATCCAATCTCTGCATTGGCACAATGATGCCATTTTTTTTAAAATCTGTTAGACAGTTGCAGCCGTAGCAGTTGGCAATTTTCATCTTCCATTCTCTGGAATGAGGCCGCTATGGCAACTCTACTTTTGCCCCAGTTTTTATAAATTGACCTGATTTTGACCATTTGGGCACGAATTTCAATTTAAAGTGACATTAAAGGCTAATTCCCCCCCCCAATGTTAGGACTTACCTTAAATAAAGCCTCTTAATCCGATCATCATCTTCTTTTAGTGTAGTTTTTAGCTGTCCCTCCAGCGCTGGTGCGTGTCACCGATCCAGTGCTGACTCCTCTGTCCTCCTCTTCTCTAATGTCCCACGGAGTCTGTGCCGGTGCACGCTGCTCCATAGACTTACCTTGTGTCTCTCCTCGTCTCCTGGCCGAACATCTGAACCGCGCATGCTCCCGCCCCAAGATGCTTTGCGGCCTCCCTAGACTTTTCAGATGTTCAGACGGGAGGGCGTTGCGAAGACACAGGTACGTTTAAACCTGTTTGAAAGGGTTTTTTTTTTTAATGTTCTTGCATATGTCTACTGCTTGCTAGCAGTAGACATATGCAAAAAATGCAGCGGGTTTATTAACCCTTTAAGGCTATGGCAGTAAACTCTTTGTAGCTGTTTGTGATCTGTGTATGCAGTACTGTAATGTCATTCACTTTTTAGTCTTTTTGTAGCTGCTGCTTATTACAATGCATTGGCTTCATTTTTCAGCTCCTCTACACTCAAAAAAGGAAGATCTGCTATCTGTTAGGCCTGGTTCCCGCCTTTTATGTTTTACATGTGTGTTGGAACACAAAAAAAGCATGTACAATATATATTATAAGCATGCAAAAATGAGACTCCCTTTTCTTCTCTAAAAATAGAAACTTTAAAAAAAAAAAAATCCACATTTTTCTTTTGGTTTGCTCTTAATATATAGGAGTGCATTTCCTGTTATGTGGACATACCTAGGCACTCCTTTTTTGTAGCATTATAGCTTTATATTTGCAGTGCGAGAACTAAGGCAGCCTTTTTTAACCAGGGTCTCTAGGGGTTTCTTAAACCATGACCAAAGATGAATTGATCTTCCACCTACACTGACCACCATGACAAAGAGGCAATTTTCCATTAAACACCAATGTAAGCAGTCACTTCTATACTGGCCAGCGATGTTCAGGGACAACACAGTTGTTACTATTGGGGTTTATTTTCTGTTTTTATTCACGATTATTACTTTTATATACAGTTTTGTTCTTTAGAGGGGGGGGGGGGGGCTTAAAAAAGGATGGCAC
>NW_017306746.1:416463-490529 GCF_000935625.1 Nanorana parkeri
TTTCCTTTATAAACCGTTTTTTTTTTTAGGGGGGGGGGGGGGGTGTTACAAAAGGTATGTACCCTGGGTGTTCAATACACTAGGTCAGGGCTGGACATATCCCAGAAGACAGGCTGCCTATGCTCCTTAAAGTGACAGCTGGTGCCTAACGTTTGAGGTTTTCTCTAGTTGTCAATAGTGCTGGTTTCTTTAAAGGAGAACTATGAGGGGAGTGCTTTTCACTCACCTCATAGTTCTAGCCGACCTGTGACAATGAGACTGTCACAGGTCGGCTCAATAGATCGGGAGGTGAGCGAACACATACCGGCGTTCGCTCACCTCTCGATCCTGTCACGGCTCTCTGCCGTGACAGGGGAGGGGCTGGATTCCCCCCGCTCCGATCCGCCTGCGCTAACTGGCGGAACAGACGGGGCGGGTACAGCTGGCTCTAACTCTAGATAGGCAGAGCCAGCTGTCAGTCACGCAGCTGGGCGGATCCCGGCACAATTGTCGGGATCCGCTTCAGCTGCGGCGTCTCGGTATACTGAGCCTAGGGTGACGGGAGGACGCTAGTTTGTGTCCTCCCGTTACCCTAAGGAGAACTATGGGGAAAAGCCCTGACCCCATAGTTCTCCTTTTTAAAAAAAACTCCTGCTGGATCCCAGATTGGATGGGCTGCCTCCTGAATTCCATATTCATTTTCTACACTCCTGTATTAGGTATGCCACATTTTTTATTTAAAAATGTATATACATTTCCTGGTTTTCCTTAGACCAGGATTTTTTTTTTTTCAGGTGTTCCTGTGGGGCAAAAAGGTCAAGAATATAACTGCTGCCTCTGACTGTTAGTCTTACACAGTGAGATTTGGTGATGGTCACTACTGTATTGCTCAATGTTCTCCTTGACGGAGAGAAAGCCATATCTGAAGACCTGCAGGATCTCTCTGCTTTATTCTTTCTGTGGATTTGCGTTCTCCACCTCTCCTGGTTCTTCTTGAGTATTACCCCACTAGTCTTTACGTGGAAAAGATCAGCTGCAGCAAGCCTATGTGGGGAACCTTTTTGGTGCCATTTGCATATTTGTAACATCACTTGTGGGCCATACAAAATTATCAACTTAAAAATGTAGCCTGCTTTATTTGGTCAAACATTTCATTAACTCACCCCTATTGTGATGGCTGGAACTGCTTCTCGTTGGTCACATTGTTATCCCCCTTCATGTTCTGGTCACATTCAGCGATGAGCACCTCACCCTCCGCAGCCCCTCCTGCCACCGCACTGAGCGAGAGCAAGCACCTGCGCAATGCTCCAGACACTATCGGCATAGTCACGGTTGGCTGCTGATTTGGTCATTCAGATTGTAGCCGGAAGCCGTCCTGTCATTCAGCGATGCACCTGATGCTTCCTGGTCTGGGCTGTGTAATGTGTGGGAAGTGCCATGTGTCGGACGCTGTAGATGGGGAGGGACGGATCAGCCCTTACAGTCTGCAAGACCCCAATAGAGGAGCCGAATCTTAGGGCCAGACCGAACGATCCTGTGGGCTGGACGTTCCCCACCCCTGCTATAGGCAATACTGATGACTAGGCCTTTGCCTTCATGTCTTTTCTGGGCACAGCTTCCACAATACAGGTTCTCTTTTACTTCTTCCACTGCTTACATCTGATACAATTTACAGGTTTTCTGTCCCCTTTGCTGATTTGCATAATTCTGTCATTTTCAGCAGATATTTTTCCACTGGAAATGAGAAGGAATTGCCTAGATCAGATTTATCCATTTCTGTTGCTAAACATTCTCTATCATTTGCAAGCACACCATTCTCAGGATCTGGCTGATTGCAGGCAAGGGAATGCTCCTAGATCTGTCCAAACATTTATAAATAGGCCCCACTGTTTTAATCCATTTTCACTTCCTTAAACCCTAAGCACATGCAGAAGCTAAGAAGTTGAAGGCTAGTCGGTCATGCACAGATTGCCACAAAAATCCCAGCTTTCTTGCTTCATTTTATAGGAATAAAAGCACAGCCCATGTGATGTTAGCCCTGATCACGGGACAAGATGGATTAACTTCTCCAATTAGCCTTTGTTTCTATTTTATTGGCACCAATGGAGGAATGTGCAAGTGGTTCCACACTAGTCTACTCGCCGTAATGTGTACTAATGTTGTGGTAATATGCTTACATAGTGTTAATAGGCTGCTTAATGTTCTTGTAAAAATCCAATGAAGCTGTATTATAAATATTAGATAATAATGAATGTACTATATTGTAGTATAAAGTAGAGCTGCAGCTAACGATTATTTTCAAAATCGATTAGTTAGCCGATTATTAAGTTCGATTAATAGTTTTACAACTTTGCAGATCTCTTGGCTAATAGCTGAGAATGTTGCCTATTGTCTTGCAACAGCACAGCTGCTTAGAAACTCATTAGCACTTGAAACCCTCACCTATTGTTTTTTATTCTATTTCTTAATGGCATGCAGCTTATACAGTGGAGCTAATCTATAATTGCAGCATGCAGCCTAGCTGTACAAACCCCATGTACAGTATGTAGTCACAAAATGGTTGTCGACTTTCATGAAAATGCATTGTGAATCATTTAAATGTTATCAGGCTTTAACTGGTCAGTATGTACTTACCTTTGGAAAGACACATGTAAAGTGCAACTGAAGCCAGAAACATGCTTTATGTTTTGGATAGAGTGGGGAGGGATTAGAACCTCTCTCAGGTTTGTATTGCTCTGTGTCCTCATTGGTGACATTCACCCCCTCTTTTTGTCCTGGTGACTGCTCTCACTGACAGTAGAAGGAAATCCTACATTTTTGTCAACAGGAATAGATGGGAAATCTTCCAACGGAGACACTAGTTTTGGTGACCATGCTGTCCACCAGGGATTTCCCTCTCTTTGGAGGGATTTCCTGTTGCGGCTATCAGACAGGAAGTGAAGGGAAATCTCCCCAATGGAACACAGATGGCAAAAAAAAACACCTGGCAGGGTTTTGGCTTCAGTTCTATGTTAAATTCATCCATGTATTATCTGAAAGCGTTGAACAGGTGCATAATTTAATGAAAAACTCCGGGCACAAGTCTTATTAACCCTTGTAGTGGGGCTACCCCTGCACTGTAAGGTTAACAGCTCATTTTTGCCTAGGGTAAAAAATAAAGTTAGGCCAGTACCTGGAGCCTCTCTTCCCCCTCTGCTGCGGTGGTCTAAGGTCTCTGAGGAGTCATATCCTATACACAGTGTATAGGATATGAGGACACCCTAGGACAGTGGTTCTCAACCTATGTAACCTCGGGACCCACATTTGTCCTTGGTCATTAAGTTTGCGACCCAAGTTGCACTGCAATGGAACGCACAGCATTGTGGTATTGCACTTTCCGGTGCGGGCGACCAAACTGTGGGTGGGAGGTGCGTTTGGGGTGCCATTCAAAAGATCCACCCAGTCTCCATACCTTACGAGAACTGGAGTTGATCCTCAGCCTGGGGTCCAGTGTGCTGCTGTACTGTGACGGAGCTCCATCCATATGTGCATTGCTTGTACAGCTCCCTTTGCGTGCCCTGTAGTAGCCAGAATGTGACAACACTCTGGTCCATGAAACGTGAGGGAGCTGTAAGTATAGATGGAGCTCCCTTACGGCCATAGCCCCATCCCACCTCAAGCTGACACTCTGCACCGGCCAGCATATTTTGAATGGCTGTTTGGCGGCAGAACTGATAGTGCTGCACCAGGGGGAGGCTGTTGAGCTTTTCACCTAGAAAAGTGGAAGGCACGCGGCGGCCCACTGAACTTGGGGTCGCGACCCACCAGTTGAGAACCACGGCCCTAGGACATACCATCACTGTATCAGAAGAGGGGGCAGGCTGGAGGAAGCGTGGCAAAATAAAACGAGCAGTTATCCCTTGCAGTGCAGGGGGTAGCCCCACTGCAAGGGTTACTAAAATTTGTGCCCAGAGGTCTTTATAGTAATCCATTATCTGTCGTCTTTATGCAAGGATAGATTAATATATTGTAGTTATTTGGAAATATGAAATATACCTGTATTTTTTTGTATTTATTCCCCATTAGATTTTTGCAACATTTGAACACCAGCTGCCTGTCCCTAACAGCCCCTAGAGGATCCCGCACAGTCCTCCAACTTTTGGAGTGCTCCTTGTAAATTTGTTTCAAGGAAATGGCCGGAAGAGGAGCAGCAAGGCCGAATGGTCAGTCACAGGGCAGTAAAATCTGCCAGTTCAAGTTGGTATTGCTGGGTGAATCTGCAGTGGGCAAATCCAGTCTGGTGTTGCGTTTTGTCAAGGGGCAGTTTCATGAATTCCAGGAGAGCACAATCGGAGGTAGGTTATCTAAACGGAAGGTGGTTTCTGGAAATGTAGACTTTCACTTGTGAAAATGTTGGAAAATGTATTTGTTTGTCCTCTTAGATGGCTTCCCTAATGTATTCCAATTTATTCCGAAAAAGTCGACTAAAAGAAATGTATTTAACCTGCATGGACAAAGTATTGGTTTGCCTTTAAAGGAGAACTATGAAGTGGGTGCTTTTCACTCACCTCATAGTTCTAGCCGACCTGTGACAATGAGACTGTCACAGGTCGGCTCAGTAGATCGGGAGGTGAGCGAACACATACCGGCGTTCGCTCACCTCCCGATCCTGTCACGGCTCTCTGCCGTGACAGGGGAGGGGCTGGATTCCGATCCGCCAGCGCTGACTGGGGGAGGGGGCCGGTACAGCTGGCTCTGCCTCTAGATAGGCAGAGCCAGCTGTCAGTCACGCAGCTGGGCGGATCCCGGCACAATTGTTGGGATCCGCTTCAGCTGCGGCGTCTCAGTATACCGCGAGCTACAGCTTGCAGTATACTAAGCCTAGGGTGACGGGAGGACGCTAGTTTGTGTCCTCCCGTTACCCTAGCGAGAACTATGGGGAAAAGCCCTGACCCCATAGTTCTCCTTTTTATTATTATTTTCCTTAAGCTGGCCACACACCAGTAGAATTCCATTTGCGTTTTTTTCTGCAATGTTCTTTTAATCCTCCAGTAGTTAAAGACGAAGTGCAGGGAGAGTAAAAGTACTCTCCCCGATCCTTGGAGCTGTCGTGGGGCACTGCAGCTGTTTTACCAAATGAGCTGAGCAATTATGTAGCCACTGATAGGTCAGCTCTCTGTCTTTCCTCTCTGTGGAGAGCGGAGACTATCACCTTCCCTCATTGTTTGCCCAGTGCTCCCTGGAGGGACAGACAGGGGAAGGTGCTTGCATGGCTGGCTCTAGTGAGGCGGAGTGAGCTGTCACTTAAGCAGCTGGCATGTATCCCAAAATTATTGTCAGAATCCTTCCTGGCTGCAGCATGGTCCTGCACTGTCAACAGACAGAGGCCATTTGCCCACTGTCTGCCGAATTTGGCTCACAGGAGTACATTTGTAAATGCCCAAAAGAGCAGTAAAGCTAAAAAAAAAAAAGTTGGCTTTACTTTTTATGGCCCATTTCAGACGGGCGGTTCGATCAGGCCTGTCTTTTCGGTTTTTTTTTGTTTTTTTGGCGGACCCGACCAGATGCCCAATGTAACTTTATGGGCGGCCAGGTCTAAACGGACAGGCTTCTGTTTATATCCGATTGCCACTGGCTCTGGACAGGTCTGGGAAAACAAAAGATACAGTGTTCTGTTTCGCCAGACCTGATCGTGGCGGATCAGGGGTAATCTGATGCAAACGGACACATGTCCATTTACTTCCAATTCCCCATAGACTGACATGGGTCTATATGTAATGGGAAATAATTTCAGTTTTTTCATCTATCACATTTAAAAACATTTTTTTTTTTGCTCAACTTGTTATCTGGTCAGTATACATATAATTGTGAGATCTTGTATCTTCCCCTCTTTTCTGCATTTCTCTTTAGCTGCATTTCTCACACAGTCAGTTTGCCTGGATGACACAACAGTAAAATTTGAGATCTGGGATACAGCGGGACAAGAACGATATCACAGTCTGGCTCCTATGTACTATCGAGGTGCACAGGCTGCCATCGTGGTCTATGACATCACTAACCAGGTAATTTTCACATTTTTGAAAAAAAAAGAGTAATTACTTTTCTTGTGTTCTGCAATATGATTTCCAGAATCCTGGCGTATGAGTAAAGAAGTGGCGGAAATATAACTTTCGGTCATATAAACACCTCTAATGAGTTAATAGACAAAGATGACACCGAGCACACAATGTAAAATGATAATATATTTTACTTATAAATTCTTAAGAGTATTTTTAAATAATTTGAAATGATTTTGTAACGATTTGTGAAGCCCAATTTGTAATTTTGGATAGAATGTGGAAATGTTAGAACCCTTGTTGGGTTTTTACTGCTGTTGCTGTACCCTCTGGGGGGGGGGGAAAAACAAAACCGTTTTGGCTTTACATACATTTTATTCTGTAAAAACGAATCATTTGGTATAGCCTCCATTTCCAAAAAGACATTCATTGATTCAGGTAGGCGCGGGATTAAAAAGGTATTTGATATGTTCCTTAGCACTGGTATTCTGGGCTTGTGTCGCTTGGAAGGTCAGTTAGTCAATGTTTAAAAGCCTGGTGCTCACTTACTTCAATGCTTTTGCTTACCTAAACCAAAATATGTTCTACTGGCGTGAAATAAAGTGACCAGTCTATTGTCTTGATTGGAAATGCACTGATACTAGTACTCGTACTTGCTTAAATGCTCCCGATACCGGAATTTCCGGTATTAGGAAGCAGGGCGGCGAGTCATTACACTCCGCCTGGCTTCCTGATAGGCCAGGAAGCTGGCTTTATGCTCCCTCCCCCATCACCAGGGAGCATGGAGCTGGCTTCCTGGTCAATCAGGAATTCAGGGGACTCGCCCCTGGCTTCATGATTGGCCAGAAATCCGGCTCCATGCTTCCTCGAGGGAGTGAATAGGACGAGGGAGCATTGAGCCGGCTTCCGAGGTAATCAGGAAGCAGAGAGGCGAGTCATTACATGCCTCCCGGCTAGTCAGGAAGCTGGGTGGTGAGTCATTACACACCACCCGGCTTCCTTAATGGGCTTTCGCCATCGGCGAGTACCGAAAAAATATTGGTACTCGATACCAAAAAAACGGTATCTGTGCATCCCTAGTCTCGATTGTCTCCCACTGCTTGTCCTCTGCTGGCTACATTTTGATGTCAGCTTACTGGTGCCAGAGAATGTATTCAATCTGTTATTAATGACAGCAGCGATATGATAACTGAACCTGCATCTCTATCCAACAGAACTTTGATGGCTAGACAGTATTTTGGTATAGTCTGTGCTGATTACAACCCAGAGCCCCTTCAGCATACTACTCCCCTGGTAGGCAGTGGATGGTGTTTGGTAGAGCTGCAGCTAACGATTATTTTCAAAATCGATTAGTTAGCCGATTATTATGTTCGATTAATCGGATAAAAAATGAAAAAATACATTTAAAAAATGGCTCCAGTGATGGACTACTAGTTTGTATTGAAATTGTAGTCCATCACAGGAGCAAGCTTGGAACGGTGGAAGTAAAAAAGAAAAAGAAAAAAGTGTGGGGTGCAATATAGTGAAATGAAAAGTGTAAAATTATACAGCAATGAATGCAGAACGGCACCGGCTATAGAGGACTACAAAACCCAGCAATACTACATTATACAGCGCAATGCGGAATACCTCCAGCTATAGAGGACTACAACACCCAGCAATAGTACATTATACAGCACAATGCAGAATACCTCCAGCTATAGAGGACTACAACACCCAGCAATAGTACATTATAGCTGGCGGTATTCTGCATTGCGCTGTATAATGTACTATTGCTGGGATTTGTAGTCCTCTATACAGCGCAATGAAGAGTACCACCAGCTATAGAGGAGTACAACAAATCCCAGCAATAATACATTATACAGCGCAATGCGGAATACCACCAGCTATAGAGGAGTACAACAAATCCCAGCAAAACATTATACATACAGTGTATAATGTATTGCTGGGATTTGTAGTCCTCTATAGCTGATGGTACATTGTGCTGTATATTATACCATCAGCTATATAGGAATACAAATCCCAGCAATACATTATAGAGCATCATGTGTGGGAAAGTGCAGGCTTACCTGAGCAGTCTTCCAGCAACTTGTTCCTGAGATCGGGCCTGTCTATCGGCGGCTGTCATCCGCCCACACCTGCTCCTCCTTACTTCTTCTCCCTGCGTCTCTGTGCCGATCGTAGATTTGGGCGGGCGGTGAGCGTGAGGCGGTGTGGAGCGTGGATGCGGGCGGGCGGATCTGGCAGCGGCGAGCGTGAGGTGGGGAGGAGGTGTGGCGCTCAGCTGTGTGGAGCCGTGAATAGGGCCAACCAATCAGAAGCCGATTAATCGATGATTGAAAAAGTTGACAACTTTTTCAATCGATTATGTCGATTAGTTGTTGCAGCCCTAGTGTTTTGCCATCTCTGGCTTTGTAAATATCTTTGTTATAACCAGGAAATAACGTTTCAAAAAAAAACATTTAAACCGGGAAATATGAAATATTGCATGCTAAAATGGCATTAAAATCAGGAGATAAATCTTAAAAATACATTCCAGTACCCTAAATATTAACAAAAATTTGTCTTATTTGTGTATCACTCGGCTGTAGATCCTCGAATCATCTCAGAATTGGTGCTGACACTGTCCTTCCTTCTGGAGGGTGGCTACTTTTGTTCCCCATGATTTGAGAATCTACAGCCGAGCTATACACAAATATGATACAGTTTTGTTAATAGTTAAGGTACTTGAATGCATTTTTAAGATTTAACCCCTGAGTTTAGTGTCGCTTAACCACCTCCGGGCAGGCCGTAGTAAAAAAAACGGCCGGCCCGAGAAATATTGGATGTTAAGAGGTGTTTATTTTTATCCAGTAGATGGAGCTTTAGTCTCTCTTTTCATGTGTCTTCCAGAGACTACTTAGCAGACTGTTGTGAAAACCAATAATAGTCCAGGAAGGCTTTGTCATGTGTAAATGTTTTTTTCCATTTGTATAATGTTATTTGTTAAACATAGATTGTGTACATATAATAAATAATCTGTGTAAAAACCTAATCCGAATCATTATAGTTTACTTTCTAAAGTCTAACTCTTTAACTTTATTGTAAACTTTTGTTTTGTTAGTTTTATATAAATTGGCAAAGAATTAAAACTTCTGGGATTCTCTTCCACTTCTTGCCCCAGTGACACCCATAGCAGAAAAGTGGGGAGCAGTTATCACCAGGACAGGAACACAGTAATAAGATTGTCAAACATTCTAGCCCCTCTTCACTCTACCAACATTTGTCACCTTTTGGAGAGATTTCTCCTTACTTTTAGACCATATAGGAGTTCTCCCTAGTAGAGACCAAGATGTCAGCTTAAACCTGACAGAAACTCTAACCTTTCCCATCTCTATCTAAAATGAAACTGCAAGTTTTGTCCAGAGTTGAGCCTTCAATCAAATGGAGCTAAACAGAATCGGAACTTATCACTGACCCCCTTCTCTCTGCCCTACACCATCAGCTACGACACAAGATCAAATTATCATTATTCATTGGTCCTATTCATTGACAACAGCTTTGTTCTGGGCTGTCTTATTGGTAATGCCAGTGTACCGTAATTTGCCTTCTTTCTGGGTAGACTTGTACCTCATCTTCTGGCATGTGTGCCTGCGTTCACCCTTTGCTTTACCCTAAGATAAACAATCTGTAGAAGTAGCCCAATCACTAAATTCTCATGTGATCTTTAACATGTTACTATAACTTGACTTATTCTTTTTCTGTTAATTAAAGGAGAACTATGAGATGAGTGATTTTCACTCACCTCATAGTTCTAAGCCGACCTGTGACAATGAGACTGTCACAGGTCGGCTCAGTAGATCGGGAGGTGAGTGAACACATACCGGGTTCCCTCACCTCTCGATCCTGTCACGGCTCTCTGCCGTGACAGGGGGAGGGGCTGGATTCCCCTCTCCCCGCTCCGATCTGCCAGCGCTGACTGGCGGAACGGAGGGGGCGGGTACAGCTGGCTCTGCCTCTAGATAGGCAGAGCCAGCTGTCAGTCACGCAGCTGGGCGGATCCCGTCATCTACGACGGGATCCGCTCCGGCGTCTCGGTATACCGCGAGCTGTAGCTCGCGGTATACTGAGCTTAGGGTAACGGGAGGACGCTAGTTTGTGTCCTCCCGTTACCCTAAGGAGAACTATGGGGAAAAACACTGACCCCATAGTTCTCCTTTTAAAACGATTCATTTGCAGCTTTTAATAAATGAATACCTGGTAATTTGGTCATGAAGCTTCCGGTTATTGAGTGGCAACATTCAGTCCCGGTCTCCCAGCTTTGCTCCTCCTCACATGCGCTCCTGGTAGAGACTACAAATGGCCATGATGACACACGCTGGGCAGTTGTTTGTAGGGCTGCAACCAACTAATTGATTAATCAATAATGAGAATAGTTGTCAACTATTCTCATTATCGATTAGTTAATTGGATCCCCTAGGTCTCTCTTCCATGCTGGGAGGAGGGCACAGCAAGCAGTGGGCAGGTACAATAGCCAGCCTGCTATTGGCTATTGCCATTTGAAATGGCCAATAGCAGGCTGGCTATTGCACCAGCCAACTACCTGCTGTATTTACATTCAGCTGCCGACTGCGGAATCTTTCCACTGGCAGCTGTCATTCCCTGGCTGAAGCTGTTTATGTGCCATGTACTTACAATACAATTATTTAAAAAAATGATAGGTGATGGGGAAAAAGTAATTTTTCGATTTGTCTGACAAATTCTGCTGCTGGGGGTGCGTTGCAGTGCCATTAATTTCAATGGCATCCCAAATGCACCTCCCTCCCAGGTGTGATCGCCCGCACTGGAACGCACGGCACCGCAATGCTGAGCATTCCAGTGCACTGCAGTTGCAAGAAATTGTGCATGCAGTTTTATTCTGAAGTAAACTCTTTTTGTTTGTAACACTCCATTTGTGTATTTTATTTTAAATTAAGGATGGTATTTCATTTATTTTTATTTTTTTTAATCCAAATAATCGGCCAACTAATCTATTATGAAAATAATCATTAGTTGCAGCCCTAGTTGTTTGATACTCGGGGCTCCAGCAAACTGAATGTCGTCCATTAGAGTGTTAATCTACTTTAACACTTTGGTCAATTATGCAAACTTCAATTCAACAATCTTAAACGTGGACAGATTGTGTCTGTGAAATAACAGTTATTAGAACAGTTTTTACTTTTATTGTAATCTATGAAAGATTGAAATGATTAAAACTGAATCCAAGTTATATTTTGACTTCATCCCGCGTCAACCATTATTTTTCATAATGATTATGTAGATATTCAAAATGAGCCTGATAATGTGTTTCCATTTTACGTGTGAGTGTGTGTACAAATACATGATATCTTCAAAGCTGAGTCACATATAGCGCTTATCAAGCTTTGTGCAGCAACGGCAATCTCCAGGCAACAGGGAGGGAAAGAAGTTTGAGTACTTGCAGAAAATTTTCATTTACTGAAACTTACCAAGCTTAAAGGGAACTCAATTTGTGGAGACCTGAAACATACCAGTTAAAGTGACATTAAACTCGGGAGTTAAATCTTACAATTCAAGTACCCTAAATGTTAACAAAAATGTATCTTATTTGTGCATCACTCAGCTGTAAATCCTCAAATCATCTCTGAATTGGTGCTGACACTGTCCTTCCTTCTGGAGGGTGGCTCTATGGTCCTTGTGTGTGTTTAAAGGAGAACTATGGGGGTCAGGGTTTTTCCCCATAGTTCTCCTTACGGTAACAGGAGGACACAAACTAGCGTCCTCCCGTTACCCTAAGCTCAGTATACCGCGAGCTACAGCTCACGGTATACTGAGACGCCGCAGCAGGAGCGGATCCCGACATCGATGTCGAGATCCGCCCAGCTGCGTGAGCGACAGCTGGCTCTGCCTATCTAGAGGCAGAGCCAGCTGTACCCGCCCCCTCCCCCGTCCGTTCTGTCGGTCAGCGCTGGGAGATCGGAGCGGGGAGGGGGGATTTTTAAGATTTAACTTCTGAGCTTAGTGTCACAATAATATGGAATTGTTTCATTTAGAGGACTAATTTGCCTATGCTGCAGAGGCTTTATATGCTTTATCCTTTCAGAGTTTTAATAACCATGACTGCAAGTATCATGTAGAATTCTATAATGTGGTGTGGTTATAAATTGATAAACTTGCTTTCATTCACATTTTTCATAAATTATCCATTATTTGATGCACAGCTGCTGGGTTGTCATATTGGGCTGTGGTTTGAAGAGACTATTGCTGAAAAATCAATCAAAATCAATGACAGCCCATATGGTGCTCTCATTCTGCACGGCTTTATTTGTCAGGAAATGATCCATTATTGCCAAGAGCTGTTGAAGGCTGTCAGTATTTATTGTTTGAATAGTTATTACTTTTTTTTTCTTTTACTGTGGGTAATGTAAGGACATGGTGACAACTGACATCTGCTGTCATCATTTGAATCTCCGTGACATTTGTTTTTCCAGGACTGTAATGTTAGCTGCCTTCTTCACATTCTTGAATTCTTGTGTTATCACAGGAGACCTTTGCCAGAGCAAAGACATGGGTTAAAGAGCTACAGAGACAAGCCAGCCCAAACATCGTGATTGCGCTCTCTGGCAACAAGGCAGACCTTACTAATAAACGCATGGTTGAATATGAAGTAAGTACTCTTCTTGATGATCTCATTTTTGCTGCTTTTTGTTGGATTGGTTGGAGGTCTAGGATTGTGGATGAATTGTATATTGTTACCTTGACCCTGCAGTTTTTGAGCAGTGAGGAGAGCAAAATACATTCAAGCTTTTGTTTGTGTGTTTACTACAGGGGATGTTTATAATTTGACCTGTGCAGGCTCCTGGTACATTCAAAAAAAAAATAAACAGGCAAAGGGGCTTTTGGAATTCATCTATGCATTTATGTGCAGTGCCATGGCTGCAAAAGAATAACATTAAACAATGTGGCCATTTTTTTTCCCATTGCTGTTACCGACTGAACTGCAAATTTAAATTTTCAATAATGTTAATGTAGTAAATGGCTAGTATAGCAGTTCTATATGATGTACTACCTTTATAAATAGAAACAGTCACCTGGCCCATGCAGGCCCTTTGACACCCCTTACTTGTGCTCTCCTTATGCTCCTTTCTTTCTCACAGTCAGGGACACTACCTGGTGCTTCCAGTTATGGGGGAGTATGTGATCTTCCCTGTAGTGCTTGGGTTTAGCAGCTGATCTCTTTAAGGTTTAAGCACTATCAAATTACTGAGGAAGTCACGTCACTGCTTCCCCTAGTCACAGACATCCATTATTACTTCATTTTTTTTCACGAAAATCCATATTGGAACAGACCATAAATGAGGGTATCAGTATTAAAGGAGAACTATGGGGTTAAAGCTTTTCCCCATAGTTCTCCTTAGGGTAACGGGAGGACACAAACTAGCATCCTCCCGTCACCCTAGGCTCAGTATACCGTGAGCTGTAGCTTGCGGTATACTGAGACGCTGCAGCTGAAGCGGATCCCGACAATTGTGCCGGGATCCGCCCAGCTGCGTGACTGACAGCTGGCTCTGCCTATCTAGAGGCAGAGCCAGCTATACCCGCCCCCTCCCCAGTCCGTTCCGCCAGTCAGCGCTGGAGGAGCGGGGAGGGGGGAATCCAGCCCCTCCCCTCTTACGGCAGAGAGCCGTGACAGGATCGAGAGGTGAGCGAACGCCGGTATGTGTTCGCTCACCTCCCGATCTACTGAGCCGACCTGTGACAGTCTCATTGTCACAGGTCGGCTAGGTGAGTGAAAAGCACTCACCTCATAGTTCTCCTTTAAAACTATGCCCTATTTGCTTTGGTCTTTGTCCATCATTTAGCTCGTGTACATTCTTCCTAATAACTTTCCCTTCTATTTCTTTTTTTTTTTACTTTCTGAGATAAAGGGATGGGGAGGCAGAAGGGACAGAGGTTCTTGGATGACCCAATATACTGATCTTCATTTTCATCATTTATGCCCCTGCATTAAAGAAGCAAAAACGTTGCATGTTTTGCTGCTGTCTTGGCTTCATCAGGGGAAAAAAATGCATGCCACGCAAAAAAATGGGCTGTACACCAGTAATATACACAAAAAAAATAAATGCTGCATTTGCGATGCTATTTTATACCTTCCTTATTTCATATACTTCCCATAGATGAACAGCTATTTCTCTTTTTTTCAATGTGTGTTTTAAAGGAGAACTATGAGGTGAGTGAAAATCTCATAGTTCGAGCCGACATGTGACAATGAAACTGTCACACGTCGGCTCAATAGATCGGGAATTGAGCGAACCCATATCGTCGCTTTTCGATCATGTCCCTGCAGATAGCCGTGACTGTCAGTCACGGCTCCATTCAGGGATTCCCCCCCTCCGATCATCCAGCGCTGACTGGAGGAACGGACGGGGGAGGGGCGGGTACAGCTGGCTCTGCCTCTAGATAGGCAGAGCCAGCTGTCACTCACGCAGCTGGGTGGATCTCGACAGTAATGTCGGGATCTGTCCCAGCTGCGGCAGTCTCAGTATACCGCGAGCTGTAGCCCGCAATATACTGAGCTATGGGTCACGTGAGGATGCCTCCCATGACCCTTAAGAACTATGGGGAAAAACACTTACCCCATAGTTCTCTCAAATCTGCGGCTTTGTATGAATTGTTCCTCCCTTCTGTGGCTTATCAGCCTTTTTTCCAAGGGGGAGGCATCTTCATGGCTGTAGCCCATTGGTATCCAGTGGACAGGGGTTGATAATCGCTTCCCACATTGAAGAGGTCTTGTCCACCAACCTATGCTGCTCCTTGGCCCATTATGTGGGTTTACAATGTCCCAACTATGACGCATCCTGGCGTACGTTGCATCCAAATGACATCATGACACGTTATGTCCTGTACTCTCTGCCACATCTACCGAATGGTTCCAATGGATGTACTTTCACATGGCCTACATCTACTATTGCTGGCCTAGCAATGAAGGGGTAAATACAGGCTGGTACTCAAGTGGTTAAACTAACTAAGCTTACTTGGAAAAATTAAAAAACGTAGTAAATGTGTGAAAGGGTTTTGCTTTTGAAGTATTAATATAGGAGCTATTAATGGCAAAGTTTTAAAACCCAGAAAAAAGATAATCTATGGTGGTTTTGTTTTCTGTAAAGAAAATGATGAGGCAGTAGTATCTTTTAACAACTCATGTGAAGACAATATCAATCTAGTTGCAACAGTACTATATGGTGACCTAGTTTATACGTCTAGGCAACATGACTTACGAATGGAAGGATATTGAGCAGGGCCCTACTGGTATGTTTTAAACAGTTTTTAATGGGTTTTCATTCGACCGAATGTTTGTAGAATAACGTTTTTGGTAATTTTAGTATAAGGTTGGAAGCTAAAAATGTTTCCTTTTTTGGAGTTACAATATGTATCCCGCCCAGGGATGTTGTCTTTAATGTAGTGTGGAAGTTGACATACATATGAGTTATCTACACGCATACATATTTTATTGCCTGCCAATTAACTTAGGAATCATTGACCCTTCAAGCTCCAACCTTTCCTTTGTTTTTAACAGGAAGCCCAGGCCTATGCAGATGACAACAGCTTGTTATTTATGGAAACCTCCGCCAAGACAGCCATGAATGTCAATGACCTGTTTCTTGCAATAGGTAAAGCAGTATTTATGGTTTACTTACTGATAACGTCAGATTATGGCTATCTTATTCCATTAGAAATATCAAAGTCTGCTTAACTGCTCTGACAAGTGAAGGTTTTCTTGATAAATAAGATATTGGGTCAGGGTTGTATGACCTGTGGGTCAGGATCCCAGCTGTGGATCAAGGTTTTATTGTAATATCACCCACTATACATAAGCTTGCTGTCCACGTCTTTTTGGTGTCTTGTGCAGTTTCTGAAAGTTCTCTTCTAATGTTCACAAATAAGACTGCACCAATTAAGAAAACCATTGTTTACAATAACTAGCCCTCATGGGCAGGGCCCTCCTTACCATCTTGTCTTGATTTGTATTGTGATTGTAATGTCTTCCTTATATTGTAAAGCGCTGCGCAAACTGTTGGCGCTAAATAAATCCTGTATAATAATAATAACTATACCAAATTTGCTGGGAACAGTAGTATTGGATGTTTTTGTATATGCATTCAGAGGATCAGTAGCAAGTTCTGCTGTGAGTGCAGTTGATTGTTGTACTTGTGTACAGGCTCCTGTTTCTAACCAAAATGATCTAGCCTGTGCCCTAAGGGCTGCCACACATACCGGTAGTTTGATTTCCCGATTCAGTTAGACTGCCAGCTATTGTATTCAGGCAGCCATGACACCCGTGCCTGCGTCAGTGCACTCTCTGATAGAATAAACTTTGTTTGGACAATAATTTTCCACCTTACTCAGTCAAGTCTTAAATAGGCTTTTGTTGTGTCGGGTGGTGTTTCCAGAGCCACCCACGGCTTATATTTCGTCCCATTCAGCAGGAGTTGGCCGAAATTTGGGTTATCTATGGGGGCCATTAGTTGACAATTATAGTCTCATTAACTAATGTGTGACCAAAATCTTGTTGCTCGGGCTGCATTGCTGCATGGAGTTGACTTGTAAAAAAAAGTTTTTAAATGCCTCAAATCCCTGAGTATGCTAATAGAGTGGTTAACTATCCAAAGACATATTGCTCAGTTTGCTTACATTTTGTTAAAGGAAGCCGGTTTTAAGAAGTAGGTTGCCATTATTTAAATAAATGCATTATTTATAATAACAAGAGCCCCCCATGTGATAGCACATTGGAGGTGACAGGTTCTCTTTAAGGTGACCCCTAGTATCACTTTTCCTGTTCAATAGTGTTAGCTGGGGAATGACAGCTGCCTGCTGAGACAGCTGGATGTAAACAGCAGTGGAAGCACAAGGACAGCAGCGGGGGAATGCAAAAGCACAGCGGTCCGTACTCCCCCTTTTTTTTTTTTTTTTAAATAATGAATCCAGATTAAACAAATACAGATTGCCCAGCAAAGTATTTCTTAAATGTTTTTGCCCGAGCACTTAGTCATCATGTTACAGAACAGCTGGCTCGACTGTATTTGGCTGTATCAATGTGCTTAAAAAGATTTGGATGCCTCAACGACTTTACTTTCTGCATAGTTCCCCGTGTTGGATACCTTTTTTATAGGACCTTTTAACCCCTTCGTGACTGACGACGTACAGTGTACGTCGCCAGCATCGGGGCTGTTATTAAACAGAACAGCTGGCTCCAGCTCTCTCGGCTCTCTTTCACCAGAAATTAAATTACAGCTCATTGTTTTAGCTGCAGATCCATGGTTCTAATCACTCAATCTGAAAAAGAAAAGCGTACATTAGTGGGGTGAGGACACCTCTATAACATCGTACATGAACATTCATAGTCATTGTAAAAGATCTCAAATTACAGACATGGCGGCATTCCTTTTTGATCCTCGTATTACGTATATTCAACCTTTACAAAGGATGTTCTATGACCTGACATTGCGGTTTTTTATGTGCCCATAAGGCTAGGTTCACACCTAGGCGATTGAGCTGTTTTCACACGGTTGTCGAAACGTTTTTGTTTGCGTGATTTTGCTTTGAAAACTGCACGGTTTTCAATGCATAGAGATGTCTTTGGGACCCAAACCGCGCAACAATCGCCCGAAAATAGCTCCTGCGCCTTTTTGCGTGACAGGCGAAATCGCAAAGGTATGAACGGCTTCCATAGGGTATACAGTTGCTGTATATTAGAAACAGATAAGAAGTATAAAATGTGTATTATCAGAAATTCAGCGCTAACTACAATGCTATATTAGATAAGCAGTATTTGAGTTTTGTATAGTGCCACACTAATATAATTTGATACGAAGTATAGATAATGGATAACTGACCTGTTATTGTACAAAGTAGGGTTGGGCAATGACTTACAGTTCATTCACCTGGAGCCTAAACCTTCTCACCTTTTAAGATCCTATTAAGTGACCTGTTATTGTACAGAGACCAGGGTTTGGCAATGACTTGCAGTTCATTCATCTGGAGCCTAAACCTTCTCACCTTTAAGATCCTAGTTCCTTCTACTGTTGTGAA
Organism: Nanorana parkeri; assembly: GCF_000935625.1. Classification (NCBI taxonomy): domain Eukaryota; kingdom Metazoa; phylum Chordata; class Amphibia; order Anura; family Dicroglossidae; genus Nanorana; species Nanorana parkeri. Next base: position 434,565 of record NW_017306746.1, read on the forward strand.
TAATTTAATAATCACATGCAGAACTCTTCTAGGAATGTTGTGCCCTGGTAAGCAGATATAATCCTTTTTATGTATTCATTTTTTTTTTAAATACCTGGCATGTACTGTGTAGTGGAGGGAACGGTGATCTGTCTCACTGCAGAGTTCTATGTTTTGGTGGACTGAAATGACAGCCCTCATTTCCTTGGAAGTCCAACATTGCATCAGTAACTGGCAGAGTACTGGCACCTCAGCTTCAATATGTAGATACATACTGCAGGTGGCAAATCTCCGGATACCTTAAAGCTGATCTCCAGGATAAGCAAGTCATGTGCATTAGGGATGTCCCTATACCGATGCTAGCATCGGAATCGGGCCCGATACAGGGCATTTTGACAAGTACTTGTCAAAATGCCCCCAATGCCTAGCGCTGAAGCTTGCGCTGTTGTTGTGTTGTTTTTTTTTTTACCTTCCGTGGTGGCTGGGGTCCTCAGGGCAGGCTGGAGGAGTGTTGCGTCACGTCACTGCTGTGGGCGGAGCTCCAGGTGGGGTCTAATGTAGTTGGCTGGCGACTGCCCAGAGGACTCCTCCTGTAGCTCCGCCCACTGCAGTGACGCGACACTCAGCCTCTCAGCGCCGCCAACGTCGTCCTCGCATGAGGAGAAAAAATCATTCGCCGATCAGGCACAGAGCCCGCATGATCATAGGCCGGGGGAATGACAGCTCAAGTGAAGAAATCATTAGTTCTCTATACAGCCGTGTTGAGGGTGTCTTTGTCAAGCCAAAATGGCCGCCGCTGGCTGGAGACTCAGTCCAGGACAGTTTTTGTACTCTAGTGTCCAACAAATCACTTCCATTTACTTACAGTGCAGTCTGTCCTACCCAAAATGGCCATCGCCAGCAAGAGCCCCAGTACAGGAAAGTTTATTCTCTAGTGTCTGGGAAATCTCCTTAATTTACTTGGAGTACATTCTGTCCTACCCAAAATGGCCGTCACCTGCCAGAGCCTTAGTTAAGTTCAGATTGGCCTCTAGTGTATGGCAGGTAACCTAGGGGATGGTTGGAGAGGACGGCTGTGTATGAGAGGTAGATAATGGAGGAGCTGGATAGATATATTAGAGGAATCAGAAATGATTTAATGAGGGGGGGGAGACATTTCAGTGTCTGGGGAGAGAGGGATCTGATGAGCCCTCTGAGAAGGAGATATTATACGGGATGGAGGAGAGAACAGAGTGAGGTCTAGCTGCGGATAAGGCAGGCTCCATTGAACAGGCACCAGTAAGTAAGGGCCTGTGCTGCTGAGATGGCAAGTGGTGTAGTATTTGCCACTTTGCCAGTATTGTATTTATAATCCGATTGCAAGTGTACATTTACTTCTTCATATAGAGTATTAGGTTAAATCATGATCTACAGTATACTACATACATAACGGATCATGATTTAACCTAATCATGTTAGCAGGGGAATAGGGGATAATTGAAAAAACTCTATTGCTGTAGTGTACTCTATATGTAGTACATGTACAGTACTAGCAGATTATAATTGTAAATGTATTGTCTGCACTGTATTAGCAGTATATACTCTATATGTACTACATATAGAGTACATATAGAGTACACACTGCTAATACAGTGCAAACAATACATTTACAATTATAATCTGCTAGCATGAATGGATTAAATGATCTGTATGTAGCCCTGTACTGGGGGTCATTTAATCCATTCATGTTAGCAGATGATCATTGTAAATCTATTGTTGCAGTGCACTCTGTATGTACATGTACTATATACTACATATAGAATGCACTGCAACAATAGATTTACAATGATCATCTGCTAACATGAATGGATTAAATGATCTGTATGTAGCCCTGTACTATGGATCATTTACCTGTCCCTTTAAGAAAAAGTATCTGTAATTGGTATCGGCAAGTACATGAGGGGAAGAACTTGTACTTGGGCCTGAAAAAGTGGCATCGGGACATCCCTAATGTGTATTCTTTGTGAGCTTTGTGTATTTCTTTCAGATCCTTACAGTAATCCAGTGTGAAACCTTTGGCTCTGTGTAGGAGCTTCTTGTGATGACCAATCACTGCTGCCCTTTTTTAAGCCTTATTAAAAAAGAGGAAAAATATCGGTACTCTGTCTTGAAAAATGGTATTGGTGCATCCCTATGTTTAACTCTTTTGCTGCCGCCACCGTATGCCACAGCAGAAGCAGGGCCCTGTGAGCAGTTAGCAGCTGGGCATTTGCTTACAAGTGTAAAGTCGGCTGTACCCCAAAAGTGATCCTCTCTGCTTTCAGAAAATATATAATTCTGGGGGGTTTTAAGTAATCTTAAAATCATAAAATGTGCAATTTAACGTGTACAAAAAAAATGCAAAACCAATTCTGGCAGCTAAAGAGTTAAGCCACAGAAGGTGCACTGCTATTTTCTAGGAGGAATTCCAAACAAAATGTACATTTTTCAGGGTACTGATTAGGCACCATTTCTAGATGTTTCTTATGAGATAAGCATAGTTTAGGTCCACCTTCAAACCAGGTTTGGGGATTATTAATGTTAATTGTAATTTCTGTTGAGTTGAATAAAACGGCAAATGTTTTTGACAACAGCAAAATAAATATTTCCTGATACTATCAAAAATTCAGATCGAAATCCAAGAAGATGATTCCAGTGTACTGTTGTTTTCAGTAGTTGGTTGGGGGTCTGAGTTTGGCATGGGATTTGACACATTGACGGCACAGAACGGTGTAGACCAGTGGTCTCAAAGTACCGGCCACATTTTATATGTATGGGGGGATTAAGAGTGTATTATTTTATATGTGGGGTGGGGGTGTATTTTCTTTGTGTATGGGGAGGAGTGTATTTTATGTGTGTGTGGGAGGGGGATGGAGTGGAACTGGTTTATGTGTTTTGGGGGGGAAATGTAATTGAGTTTGAGACTCCCGGTGTAGACAGTCTATAATCTAATCTAAGTAAATGCTGTGGAGAGCACCAAACCTTATTAGTCCCAGTGTAACAGAACTTGGCTTATGTACCCTCCTTATTGGTCCCATAAAGTTCCTGTACTTTCTTATTTGGCTTTATTTTATGCTTGGCGAGCAAGAAGAGCATAGAAAGCTTGTTACAGCTAAGATATTAGAATATGGTGATGCATGTCTGTTTTAATCTGATTTCTTGTGTTTCATTCAACAGCTAAGAAGCTGCCAAAAAATGAGCCTCAGAACACGAGCGGGGCTGCAGGCCGCAGCCGGGGCGTGGATCTACATGAGCAGACACAGCAGAACAAGAGCCAGTGCTGCAGCAATTAACAGAGGAGATGAAAGCAATGGGGAATCAAGATAAGATTATAACCTCTCTTCCTGCACCTGCCCTGCTACCCTCCAGAACTACAACTAAACACCTTTCCAGCACCTCACTCTTCTGCCAGGACTTTCCCTTTTGCACTTCCTTCCTTTCCCTTCACCAACGGATAACAGCACACACATGGAAACAAAGCGGCCGGCTTAAAACTGTCCCTTCCACCTCCCACACCTCTGCAGCCCTCAGAAACCTTCCCGCTAACTGCACTATTGTGGGTTTTAATTTTTTTTTTTGGTTCTTTTTAACGCTTCCGACAAACACACACAGACTACTCTTGGTGACAGCAAATGAAAGCATCTGGGGACCTTGCCTTCAGAACAGAGTAAACAAGAAAAGAAGCAAAAAAATGAGAAAAACAAAAAACTGTTACTACTTTGTATAATAGATGCATATAGTGACTTTAATATTGATTTTGTTTTGACTTCATGTACGTTTCTCTGCTTCCATCTACTTTCTTAAGTTTCTCTGTTTTTCAGCTTATCACATCACTCAGTAGAACTTCCAGGAGCCTCATACTTCCTACCACTTGTAAACATTTGATTTCTTGCTTGCCTTGTCTGTCAAATGCGTAATATGTGTGCCTAAACTTTTGACAGCTGTATCTGGTAAACGATCCGTTCATGAGGAGCTTTTAATTGCTTTAGCCAGAAAAGATGAACAGTTGCAGAATTTCAGGTGCTGAGTTGATGTAGAAGGGAGCTTTTGTCAGAGATCCCTGACTATTGTCGGCACTGGAATGGTGAGTACATCATCTGCGAGGTGACGTTTATGTTCTGTATCTTTTTATTTCTATCACATTTTATAGGCATCAATTAAACCTTTTATTGAAGTAATATCATAAATTCACTTTCTTTCATGAATGGAATTTATGAGAACCTGAAGAGTGGAATAATTCTGTGTGTTGCAATACTCCAATATGCTTTTAGCAGTATAAGAGCTCAGATTGGATTCTATTCAATGTTAGTGTTTCTAGAAAGATATGAGAGCTCACATGTCAGTTATAAAGTCATCTGTGTACAATACATGCTCACTACAGTGTGTATGAATGTGTGCGATTCCAGCAAACTGGACGTTGAGACTCCAAGTGGGTTTGCTAATTCTGTTTTCATGTAGCCCATTTTGTTATATCTGGAAAAACACCGGCAACCTCTTTGGGGTCCAAGAAACAATGGAAAACACATTCTCTGAGTCCAGGGAAAATTGTCAAATGATGCATAAGAAAGGTTGAGCACCATAGTTGACAATGTTAGGTCAATATGGGGACACAACTGTAACTAGCTGCCTGCAATACCTGATGCAGCAAAGGCACTGTTAAAGAGGGCTAAACTCCCCTTTTGTATTTAGCGATCATCTCTACAAGTAATGTAAACATGGCATAGACGTTAATGTTCTCCTTATTTTTTTTTAACTGATTTATAGTTACCGATTTTCTTTTTCTACTTATTGTTTTTAACATTTTCTTGCAAACCTGTGTGTTAAGTATTGCTTACAGCAATAGCTGCCTTGGGCAGCATGCACTTTATTTCAGAAGTCATTGAAAGATAGTTGGAATGTTCATATTTACATATTGTCTGCTTTGTTTTACTTTAAAAGGGGTTTTCAAAGCCTTCTATCCTATCTGTTGCAAATGAGCAACTGCACATCATTTACTAGTGTTAATCAGCATTCCTGGTTTGGGATAGTCTTTCCTTATCCCATCACAGCATACATACAAGGCTGGGTTCACACCTAGGCGTATCGAATATGCGCATAGGACGCGCGTTTTTACCGCAATTCGTTTCCATCCGAATGGAAACGCGCGATAAAAACGCCCCAAAGAGGCTCCTGTACTTCTTTGGGCGTAGGACGTTTTGTAGCGCGTTCATACGGCCTGTAATACGCCCAGGTGTGAACCGTACCCATAGGAAATAATGGGATTTCGGTGTTTGAGCGTTTTGCAGAGCGTACGAACGCGGTACTAAATGCCCAGGTGTGAACCGGGCCTAAGTGAGAAACATTGGGCCACAGTCTACCAGGTCCAAAGCAGGAGGTTCTCTTTAGTCTTACACCAGGTGACATGGCAGGTATGTGCCTTTCTGTATGTTAAAGTGTTCTTACTGAAGTCTGTGGCTTTATGGATTGCCATGAAATGTGCCTTCCTTCCATAGCTAGGCCGGGATGTTTGTGTGGTACGGTTTTAAATACAACTTGTATAATATAAGCAGGACAAGACAGAGCAAAATCTATCTGGTTAGCTAGTTTTAGGGCTTGCTCCCACCGAATCCGAACCAGATCTGGATGAGTTTCTGTATATGCAGTGCAGTGCGTTTTGACGTGTTTTTTGATACATTCTGGTCTGTTTTGGGTTCAGGTGTAGTCTAGTGCGTTTCAGAGCGTTTGCATGTGTTCTGGTGCGTTCCGGAGCAGAAAAAATAGTGCCTGCTGCAGTTTTTCCACATGCACTGGAACTGAATGCTGTGGTGTGAACTAGAGCCCAAAATACCATTGGAATACATTTGATGCATTTTTGAAGCGTTCTTAAAGGAGAACTATGAGGTGAGTGAAAATCACTCATCCTCACAGTTCGAGCAGACGTGTGACAATGAAACGGTCACACGTCGGCTCAATAGATCGGGAAGTGAGCGAACACATACCGTCGCTCACTTCTCGATCCTGTCCCTGCAGAGAGCCCGGCTCTCTGCAGAGATTTCCCCACTCCGATCCTCCATCTCTGACTGGCGGAACGGATGGGGGAGGTGCGGGTACAGCTGGCTCTGCCTCTAGATTGGCAGAGCCAGCTGTCAATCACGCAGCTGGGTGGATCTCGACAGTAACGTCGGGATCCGTCCTTCCTGCAGCGTTCTCAATATAACTCAAGCTGTAGCTCGCGATATACTGAGCTTTGAGTGACGGGAGGACGCTAGTTTATGTCCTTCCGTGACCCTTAGGAGAACTATGGGGAAAAACACTGACCCCATAGTTCTCCTTTTAAACTGCGCTGCATCTGCTCTGCACTTGGTGTGAACAAGCCCTTAGGCTGTGCCCAGGAGCACTTACTGCTGAGATGTAATGGTCCCCTAAATAGCAAAGCTTTGGGTGAATTTTAGAGGTGTTCCAGCTAGACTGGACTGAATAGTCATTTATATACGTGTAAGAGCTGTGTGGCTCCTAGCTGCCATTTTAAATTTGCATTTAATTCTTCCATTGCAGGGTAGAAAACCAAAATAAATATTTAAGAGGAATGTGCAACAGAGGCAGTTATTTGTTCAAACACTTTTGATAAACACTTCATGTATTTTAGTAGTCTACAATCACTGAAATGCAACTTAAAACCACTTTATTACAAGCCTGCTTATACCTCCTTTTTTCTGTTTTCTTCCCCTGACAAAGAAAACTGTTCTTACTCATTTGATCATATCTGTGGTAACTTTCTGCTCCTAAATATTACTGCAATGTTAAAGATGATGGATGTCTAGGTTCACACTAAAGTACGGATGAGGGTCAATTACCAGGATTGTTGTCGTTTGGTTCCCTTGAACTTCGGGTGGATTTTATGCGGTATACTTTGCATTTGGCAACATATGTTTGACACTTATCATGTGTAATCATATTATAAATTGAAGTAGTTTGTCAAGGCTGTCCACTGACCCTTTTAATTACTGACCCAGCTTTGGGCTGGGTGAGGCCTTTCCTGTGTTTCGGTTAGCTAGTAAATTCCGAAGGAACATCCGTTGGCTAAAACCGGTTGACCCACATTCAAACTTGGGTTGATTTGCATCAGAAGGTGAGGCAGGTTTCTAAAATGCCTGATCTGTGTTCTCTCTGACACAGACCAGGCGGGGTCGGAGTGCTCCCTATAGATGTCAAATCGGGTGACTGTTATCTCATGCCTCAAATGTACATTTATACCATAAAATAAGGTCACAAAACTGCATCAACATCAACACAAGCGTCTATTGTGATCAAGCTGTGTAGAAGTTAACACCTAAATGCCAACAAGGGCTTCTAAGAAGTCACATCCAGAGAGTTTTTAATGTTGTAAAATCTGTGAACAGTTGATTATCTCCTTCCCTACAGAGAAAGGGGAATAAAGCTCTCATGGCACATGGACCCCATCTGACCCAAGGTGTGGAGAAAACTGCCATTGATCTTAAGTGCATGCATTTTGTGTGAGGACTAGTAGATCACTCCCTGCCTCATGTTCTTTGGTGAGAGACCTGTTCTCACTGTTGCAGCGGTGTCCAGTCAATCATGTAATAAGTGAATGTCTGTTGAGCAGGTTTTCTTGTTTTATCACAGTGGTACTGGTTGATTTTGAATCAGCAGGCACCATCTAAATGACAGGGGTAGGCAGCCTTGGCACTCCAACTGTAGTGAAAATATAAGTCCCATGAGGCATTGCAAGACTCTTGACAGCCACATAGAAAATGGAAAGTCCCTCTGCACTCCTTGCAGCGTTCCCGGCCCAAATTGTAATGATGGTGCTCGCAGTGATAATCACGGATGGCACCGTGCACATCAACAGTAGAAAGCAGAAATCACCAGCACTCAATAAATAATTTTTAAATAGTAAATGTCCATTTAATCAGATATAACGTCACAAACAAAAGAACCAACGTTATCACCCTGATGAAGGGACCCTGTGCGGCCCCGAAACGCTGGTTCTTTTGTTTGTGACGTTATGTCCGATTTAAATGGTTGTTTACTATTTGAAAATTCTTTGAGTGCTGGTGATTCCTGCTTTCTACTCTTGACAGCCACAGACATGACTTCCAGAGGCAGGGCATGATGGCATTTGTAGTTTAACCACAGCTGGAGTGCAGAAGTTGCCTATCTCTGATGTAAGCACTCCAGTGTTTCTGTATACTGCACTGTTGAGATGGGTGGTTCCAACGAGAAAAATAAATTGCTGTATAGGAATGTAGTGAAGCGAAACACTGTTTTGCTATGCCATGCAGTTTTGGCTGCGAAGAATGGTTGGCGAACATTGGTAAATGAGCATTTGCAATGTTTTAAAGAAAAAAAAAACCTAATTGTTGACTTTAAACAGAACTGTATTTTTTACTGTGATGTGTAAAATTGTATTTCTAGCCATGGTTTTTAAGTACCTGGCGTTACAGCTGGGTCCATCCAGCAACCCAGCGTCCGCATAGTCTTCGTTGGAGTAGCAATTCACTACTGTAGTAATGGTGTTGGTGCTCTGGGACACCAGAAGTAATGTGTTTTTACTTTCCTAGATGAAAAAAAAAGAAACATGCTGTATTGCCACATAAAACCACCACTGTCTACAGAAAGGCCATAGCGCAACCGACTGCCTTCACCCTTCTTTTCTGGTTACATTGAAATAGAACCTGGCAAGCTGGTACATTGCAACTCTCACAGTTCAAATGCCCTCTGTTTTAATATGCATTTTCTTTTGTCTTATTTGCATTAAAAACAAATCTAACTTTAGGTTATAATCATAATGGACTTAAACCCCGTTCTGCCAATGTATTTAATGTAAGTAAAAACAAACTGTGTGTGTATATTAAATGAACTTAGCTTCTTAAGTTGTCTGAATTCTTTTTTTAAAGACCTTTTGCTTTTCAAAAATGAAAGATGACTTCTTATAATGTCAACATTTATTTTCTGTATTATCATGTTTAATATCATTCATTTATATAGCACTGTCATCTCCTTGTTCATTATACAAAACAAAATACTTCTAAAAAGATGGGTAATATTATTGGAACAAATACACAAGTTGTATAGCACGTAAAACCTGTACCTCTTCTAGAGGAATCATTCTAGAAATGAGCTAAGGGAATTCATAGGCTATCAATATAATAGCAAGCATCTTGTCAAATTCTGTAGGAGAAAACTGTACTGTAGCTGTGAAGATGGTATTTAAGGTCATATTTTATGCCTGAAAAGGTGTGTATTGAGGGCAGTTTCAGTAGAGTGATTAACTGGAACCCAGATGAAAGATGGCTTTGCAGGGAATGAGTGGAGAGGTAGGCTTTCGAGTCCTGGGAAAATGTCATTGAGCTGTTTGGATAAGGACACCATGAGATTGGCCATGAGTGTGGACTGGATCAGAGGGGTTTTTTTTCCTTTTAAAAAGGTTAGGAAAAACTCCTTTTTCTTTCATTAATGGACACAGGAATTCAGGAGTTCTTAAACTGTTGGGTTATGCTGCTGCCTCCAGGAGGTTAGGATATTGGCAAACAAAAAAAAATGCTAAAAGCTAGCTCCTGTATTACCCCACCTTGAATAGTCTTTGCCTCAAGTGTTTGCTAGTGTCCTCCAGAGGTTGAATGCCTTTTTTCAGCTCTTCTGATAAATTTAAGTATAATTTTGCTAGCCTTATTATTATAGCCTCTAGTTTAACCCTCTCTCTGTATAAAAGGCCGGCTGGGCTGATCAGTAGCTAACTCATTATTGTAAAGTTTTTCACCACCATTGGTTTCACTGCTGTAAGGGTTTAGGCTGATGGATGTGAGCGGTTGTCATCAGGTGGAGTGTTGCGCACGTGCGTGCTCTGCACTTTCTTCTGCCCTTCAGCCTAGAGGAAGCACCATCCTGGTGCTGCTCCTTCTTCTGAAGCATCACCTGAATCATCTGGTCTCGTTCCACTGCCTGCCTACAGTGATTTGGTCACGTTTGGCAGCCTACAACCCTCATTAGCACCAACTGCTTGGGTTTGTGAGTACGCAAGGACTTGCTTCACTTTGGGCCTATTTTTTCTCTGCTTCATGGTACAACATGTCTTCTCAAAGAAAGAGGTAATTCCTACGGCAACAGAGGGCTTCAGCCCATATTAGTTCTAATGTTGTTTACTCTCTATCCTCAGAAGGGTCCTATAAGGGTCCTATAACCTAGATCCTGGACCCTCTTTTTTTTTTATTTGGTTATCCTAATCTGAGTCTTCCTTGGCTCCATTGGGTGAGGCCTTCCCCTTGTCCACAAGGACCTGTTTGTCAACTGTAGCCATTTTGACAGTTTGTGCCCAATTACTTTTGGCTTGCAGAGCCCCTTAATGGGGAATATGATCACAATATATAAATATAGCAAAGGTAATTATATAAACATGAGGCCACAATTTAAGACTGGAGGAAAGGAGGCTTAGTGACACTAAACTCAAAATACATTCAAGTCCCCTAACTATTAACAAAAATGTATCTTATTTCTGTATCACTCAGCTGTAGATCCTCAAATCATCTCTGAATTGGTGCTGACACTGTCCTTCCTTCTGGAGGGTGGCTGCTTTCTACAATCTCCATACAAATTAGTAAACTTAAACATGAGATTGTAGTCCATCACGGGAGCGAGCTTGGAGCGGAGGCTACTATACAACACTCACAGGGACCATGGGGAACCAAAGTAGCCCCCCTCCAGAAGGAAGGACAGTGTCAGCACCAATTCAGAGATGATTTGAGGGTCTACAGCCGAGTGATACAAATAAGATACATTTTTGTAAATAGTTAGGGTACTTGAATGTATTCTTAAGATTTAACTCCTGAGTTTAGAGTCACTTTAATCTTGAACTGAGAAAGGGGTTCTTTACTGTTATGGTCAGTCAGCATAATATACAGGACTATGGGTATTTGGTATTCTTAAATCCGATAGGAGGTTGATCCAGGGATTTATTCAAACGCCAGTAGGGGGTCAGAAAGAGATGGAGATACCTCCTATTTATGTTTTAATCCTCTTAAAGCAAACAGGCCTTTTGTTAGTAGGGGTTATTTTGGCTTTTCTCTCGACTCACAAACGCACACATTGAACCCGTTTCTCAACCTTCTCTATGTAATGGCCATGTTTGCACATCGTCATCATTGCACCATCCCCTCCATGATGTATTGTCAGGGTATTTCAATATACAATTACAAAAAACTGAACTTTGATTTTTACAAAAACTAAATCAAACTTTTCTATGCACTCTGTAAGACAAGGGGCCAGAAGTCTGTGCTTGACAGATAAATTAACCGAAATAACCTATTGCACACAAAACTAAGCAATGAACAAACAATACAGGAGAGAGCCTTGAGGAAAAAGTTTTTGTACAACCAAATATATTCAAAGAGGTAAACATTGAAGTCTAAGGCTTGGGTAACCATTCAACCACATTTGACAATGCTGAGAGACTCTTAACCGCAAGGTCAGTAAATAAAAGTATTTAATCAAGAAAGACCCAGATTAACCACCTCCCTTCCACCGGACTGGAGTCTCCTGGATGTGGGTGGGCTCACAAAATAAATAAAAATGTACACACACAAAACAAACCCCACAAAAACTTTTTTAAGTCCCCCACCCCCACATAGATGCGCAAAAATGCGTTAGATGCGACCACACGAAAAAACGACGATTGCTCCAATTATGCCGCACATGTTACATATTGCCACGAACGTTGGAGTGAGAGCAATAATTCTCGGCCATCAATCACTGATAACACTAAAGTGATGAGCAGTAAAATCTTTTAAAGCGTCGCCTATGGCCAATTTTGACAATGGTGGGTTTTTTTGCGGGCGCGCGCAATTTTAAGGCTTGACATGTTTGGTGTCTATTTACCTGACGTGATCCAGTCTTTTATATTTTACCAAAATAATTGTTTCCTAAAATAATTTGTAAAAAAAATATTCGGTACTTTTTTTGTTATATAGTAAAAAATAAAACCTGCAGTGGTGATTAAATACCACCAAAAGAAAGCTCTATGTGTCCCCAAAAAATGGTATAAAATTAATTTCAGTACAGCGTTGCATGACGGAATAAATGTCAGTCAAAGTACCACAGCGCTGAATACTGAAAAATGGCCTGGACAGGAAGGGGGTGTAAATACCCCGGTCATCAAGTGGTTAAGGATATCACGGCCCCATATAAAAAAAATAACCAAGAACCATAAAAACTCCAAGACAGTTAATTCACCCTTTTTGTTCCAAGATTGAGATCACCTATGATTATTGTCGGAGGTTGAGAAAGTTCTCAAAGACATCCAAAGTGCAGACGATACAAGTGAAATAACCAGTTACCGCCCACTTCTGACCCGATCAATTGAAAGAAAGTAAATAGTGGTCGGGGAGTCGCCAATACGAACAATGCTTCCAATTCATATAAATACAATGAGACCTCTGAAGACTTCCTGGATATACCGAAAAGGCTGCAGCTCATTGACCACTGCTGATACCTCTAACCCTTGCTGCCTGAGACGAGCCATCATCTCACCCAATAAGACTCTGAATATTTTTCTTTTGAAGGATTGGTGAGATACAGACTAAATATCGAGATTAACTTTCTTTATTCTAAAATCAAATCATAGTGATTTATATTTTATTATTAGTGTTTTTATTACTATTCTTATTAACAGTGTGCAGGGTGAATTATTCTGATTTAATTTTTTTCCATATCTTTTTCTATTTTATCTCTGATATTGTATTGTGTATGGTAAATTGGGTACAGATCTGTATGTAACTAGTTGCTATTGTAGGTATAGTAATAGCCTATGTGTTTGTTGACTAGTAAGCCTATTGTCTTCAGAACTCGTTAGGATTGTAAAGGAAACTTTTTTCTTTTGAGATACGTCTCTTTCTTTCCTATGGCCACGGAAAGTGAGAAACTGTCTTAAGGGTGTCTAGGTATTTTTATTTTAATATTTTGATAATTACTTTCCATTTATTTCTTTGATTGTGTATTTGAATTGTAATCACCAGTAATTTAAGTTTTGTACAGAAATATATGATTTTACTTGTATATTAATAAATTATTGATATTTATATATTTTGGTAAGAAATCACTATAAGCTCAAAGAACTCAGAGAATTGATTTTGGGGTGTATTATTAAGTGTCTGAACTAAATTCACAACAAAGTCCAAATCCCATTCGCACTGCCACGGTCTCAAAACCACAAGGTATATGTGGTGCCCAGGTGACCACACGGATGGCGCCCTGCAAAACACTAATAGTAAATAAAAGTAATTCACCGGCACACACTTGAAGGGTTTTTAAAGGTATTGATATGGTTATTCAATACCCAATGTCACATACTGTCATAAGGTGCTATCATGTGTGTGCCGGTGATTTACTTTTATGAACTAAATTCATACTGTTTTATTAAGTTATTTATTATTTGCCGTTTATCGGCTAGAGGCACTGTCTATTGAATCTAACTATAATTCAGACACCGCCCTTTTATTAATAATTAATAACTCACCACGATTTTTATATCACTCAATCACAGCAGTATGGTAATGGCAAAATCATCCTGAAGGAATACTTGACAGGGTAGAAGAGCAAATACAGCAAAATACAATGAAATCCTGAAGAAAAACCAAATGCAGTCTTCAACATAGTTGGCAACATTCAAGGTAATTTCATTGCATAGCTGTAGTCCAGTAGGAAATTGCAGGCGCAAGGGTGACATCACTCAAGGCAATGCCACTGCCGGTATGTAAATATTGTCACCCCAACAACGCAAGTAACTTGTCAACTGCTTTTCTAGCAGGAGAAACGGGTATGTTACAGTGGAAATAGCAGCCATAAAGAGACACTATAAAGCTCACTGACAGTCACTTGATATACTCTAATACAGGGCTCAACATTTCAAGTCCTGAGCTACTAGCCAGGCCTTAAGAGTTACTAGCCACCAGTTGCCCCACCTAAACCTTACCCTGCCCCGGTCTTAACTCCGCCCCTAAACACACCCTCTTATGATAATTCTTATCTTATGATAGTTGCCGCTTGTAAACGGCAGATTAGGGATTCCTGCTGCAGGAAAACGCAAGTTCCTGACACAGGAATCTCTAATCACACCTGGAATATACTGTAGGTGTGAATGGGGCCTAATATACACATACACTAAAGGTGTCCATACACCTGCCCATTATCGTACGATAGTTGTGGGTGATCCCGCGATCGTACGATAATCGTCAGGTGTATGGGCAGTGTGCGACCGCTTCTACTGTAAGGTCGTACGACTTTCGTCTTCCTAGCACGCTGGAAAACCTGCCGAAAATCGTACGATTTTTGGCGGGTTGGTGGCGTGGTCGGAAGACGAATGGCGCATGGGCCGGTGCAAGCGCACACTGCCCGCTCGGCACTGCAATCATTGGCAAGCCTTCCCCTCAGCGGGAAAGGCTTGCGATGATCGCAAGTACGATCTGCCTGTCCAAGATGGGCAGATCGTACGAGATTTTAATGACTTTACAACCATCGCTTAACGAAAGTCGTGCAATGGTTATAAGGTGTATGGCCAGCTTAAAACACAATAATACACTTCTCAACGTTACCCCCCCCCCCCATGTGTGCCTGACATGTCAGCTGGCTGCGGGCCAAATAGTACCGGCTCGCGGGCCGGAGTTGGCCTGCGGACCGGTACTTGGAGACTAAAATTTCCACTCGCCCTCACTTTATTTTTACTCGCCAAAGTGGAAATTTTGATCCCTGCTCTAATACATATATACTTTTACTTTTTGACCAAAGATTCACTTTAAAGTAGTATTAAACGCTCATGTTTTCAACAATGGATCCATATATGAATTATAATGAATCCAAATATGAATTGTATAATATTTCCTTAATGTATTTTGCTCAAGCGCTTACATGCATCAGGTTTGTGAACAGCTGGCTCCAACTCACTCAGCTCTGCTTCTCTGGACCTCCTGTTCAAGTACAAGATCACATGGGACAGGAAAGTCTCCAGCAGCTATCCATCTACTAGGATAGAGAAGGAAAGAGCGTGGAGTAGGGAAGTGGCTTACCCTTCCAAACCTATGTGTTTGAGGACACACACACACCTAACTAGCACACACAAGGGTGACTCCATAGGATCCTGCAAGGGAAATGAGCCACCCTAAAACAGGGTATCGTGGCCAGTGCTCGGGGCCAGCTGATTATGCAGAAAGCTAAAACTTGTAAATGGCTAGGAGCAGCATCCAGCAAGTGATTTCATCAGTATTTGAACTGACTTAAAACCTTTTGACTTTGATATCGCTGATATTTGTTTACACTATTCAGTTATTCTGGCACATACGTGACAAACACTCATTGTAGAATCAATCAAATGTTAAGAATTTTAAGATTATGCAGAAGAGAAAAGGGAACAAAGAAACTTAGAGAAATATGATGTGCATTAGACTATCCAGATGAGGAATGAGCTAAAAGGTAAAAAACATTAGAGAATATAAATTAGAAGATTGAGGGGAGGGAAGACTCCAAAGGTTACCCCCTGCTCCAATCAACCATTGTAGAAATGGGAATTCAAGCAACCTTATTTAAAAAAAAATCAAGGAGTACTATTTTTTTCTAAAACTATGCTATAAAAGTTTTTCACTAACTATGATCCAGGTCAAGGCTTACTGATTCTAGTTTACATGTCAGTTCTCACATAAAAGAAGACTGAAGCAAACTTGTTTAATATATACATAGTAATTGTGTGTGTGTGTGTGTATTGATATATATATATGTGCATGCATGTATTTATATAAAGAATAAAGGCCATATACTGTATGTGAACAAATGACACATACAATTGACCCTGTGCATTCATTCTCATAATCTAAATGAATAAAAATGCAGAATTGTCACATGGAAAAAATGAACCCCCAACATTTTACAACCACTTCAAACGCCTGAAATTAGAAACAACTATTCCAGTGTCATGGATCCGGGAGCATGGGTATGAACTGGAGTCAGGTATATGGACCCTTTCCACTACACTGGCAGGGACACTTAGAGAAAAGGGTCCAAGCAGTGAAGGCTGACAACTCCCAGAGCTGGAGTACAAGCAAGGAACAGTGCAGGGGAACTGAATGAGGCAGTGGAAGTCAGCTTAAGCTGGAAGTTCAAATACAAGGCTGGGTGCTGCAATGCTGAGTAGGTGGCATGGGGTCCCCCAGGATGTGGAATCTGAGGGCCAGCCGGTATTCGACAGAGCTCCTGATGGTGGGGATGGGCTTGCCTGCGTGCTGACCCCAGGTCACAATCTCTAGGTCCACCCAACTCACCTAACAGGTACAGGGTACGAATCAAAGGTTAGGGACAGGCTGAAGACTTCCAGGGACAAAGTGAAGCACAGG
The DNA here is from genome assembly GCF_000935625.1 of Nanorana parkeri. Classification (NCBI taxonomy): domain Eukaryota; kingdom Metazoa; phylum Chordata; class Amphibia; order Anura; family Dicroglossidae; genus Nanorana; species Nanorana parkeri. The sequence continues at coordinate 450,932 of NW_017306746.1, forward strand.
GTAGACTGTAGAGAGGGATTTCCAAGGACAAAAGCACAGGGCAGCCTGTAGACAGGGATTTCAAGGACAAAAGCGAAGCACAGGGCAGCCTGTAGACAGGGATTTCCAAGGACAAACTAAAGGTTCGGTACACGGGAAAACTTCCAGGAATTCAGGGTAAGTCACAAATAGTGATGAGCCGAACACCCCCGTGTTCGGTTCGTATTCGAACGGCCGAAAAGTTAGAATACGAACTCGAACACAATGCAAGTGAATGGGGTTCGAACGTTCGAAAATGAATGTCCCCTTTAAGAGGGCTTATACAGGCAGTCCCCAGGTTATGGACAATCCGTACTTACGAACCGGGTCCACAGTTCTCCTAAATTTACCGGCAGCTGCCGGTACATTTAGGAGAACTGTGGCTGCAGCGGCCTGTGTCCCTTCAAATCCCCGCTGCTCTCCTCCGCCTCCTCTTCATTGCAGGCTGGGAGCCATACCCAGCCTCCTATTGGATATTGTAAAATGCAATAGCCAATAGCAAACTGGCTATTGCACCCACCCACTGCCTCCTGTCAATCAGCATGGGGGGACCTGATAGAGAACTTTCTCCTTCAGGCCCCTCCTCTGCTGAGCCCTGATTGGGCAAAGTCTTGCACCTGACCTGTGGTCAGGTCCAAGACTATAACAAATCAGAGCTTCAGTGGGCATTTTGCATTATGGAATGTCCGCGGTCGAACAAACCGTGAACATCCCATAAAGTTCGGCGAGCGCTCGAACTGCCGATGTTCGATTCGAACTCATGTTCCAATCAAACACTCGGCTCATCCCTAGTCACAAATGGGGGACTCGGCAACTAGCTTGGGAAAGCGTTGCTCAGGCCCCGTGCCATTCAATGCCCTGAGTTTAAATAGAGACAGGAAGAGTTGGATCCACAGGATTGGCCAAGAAGCTGTATAAGAAACAGCAGGAGAGAACAGAAGTGTGAGGACTGCCTGGAGGACTACAAGCACCAGCCCAGCCCTGCATGCCTGCAGAACCAGGGGTAATAGGTATGAATATGCTTGTAAAACTACAAATAACAGCTCAGCTGCACGTCTGCAGCTAAACGGTGACATCCAGATAAGGTGCAAGTGATCAGAAGTAAGCAGAGAATGATCATATTTGCTATTGACATGTAGTAATCATGCCAAGATCACAAGGGCTATCGGAGATCCTCAAAAAGAAAGTTGTAGATGCCTATGTATTAAATTATTTGAAATGAATCATTCTACTGTAAAGAAAATAACCTACAAGTGTAGATTTCCATTTGTTCAAGACTGGCAAGCCCAGTAGATTTTAGCTTTTGCTACCGGTATCTAAAACAATTACAGCAAGACTACAGTTTGCTATTGAATATGCAGGTAAAGACCAGGCCTTTTGGAAAAATGTGCTGTAGACTGATGAATCTAAGATAGTTGTTTGGCCAAGGTAACAGTAAACGGGCAAAAACAAGACACCATTTCAGAATAATAACCTCATGCCAACAATGGACCATGGTGATGGAAATTCTTTGGCTTAGGGTTGCTTTACTGCTTTAGGGTGTGGGCAGCTTGCAGTCATCAAGTTATCCATGAATTCTGCACCATATCAAAGTGTTATTGATGAGGATGTGAGGACATGTGTCTAGAAGTTGCTGAATTTCCATTCCACTAAAATGTTGGGGGGTTTGATACATGTGTTTAAAGGAGAACTATGAGGTGAGTGAAAATCACTTATCCTCATAGTTCGAGCCGACGTGTGACAATGAAACTCACGTGTCGGCTCAATAGATCAGGAAGTGAGCGAATGCGATATACTGAGATTTGGGTCACCAGAGGATGCAAGTATAAGTGCTCCCGTGAACCTAAAGAGAACAATGGGGAAAAACACTTGCCCCATAGTTCTCCTTTTAATGCAAGGAAACCCACAAAAATCTTGCACCAGAAAGAGGAATGGTAAAAAGAAAATTGTGAAATTGATGGCAATTGAGACCTGGTGGGCAGTTATGCAAAACACCTAAAATGTATTTCTATTTTAGGGGTTATAATAGATTCTGAGGCTAAGGGCAGTCAGCTCAATCCATCTCAAGACTTGGGAGTGAGGTTCAACAACCACTCAGCGATCATTGCTTTACTACAGGACAAGATGTCAGTCATCAAGAAAACAGTGACAAAGGCCATCTCAGCATCTTGATGCCTGGTGTTAGAACATTGATTTCTACAATCCCAATAGTCAAGTGAGCACAATGGAAGCTGTATTTGCATCCATGGGTAACAAAATCCTTACACCAGAAAATGACAGTCATGAAATTGATGAGGACCAGATGGTGGCTCAAGATGTCAAACGTATTAAATTGCCACTCACTGCATCCTAGAATCTTCACGCGATTGCATTTAGTATTACCGAAGTTCACAATACACAGACAGGTTTCCTCTAGGAGTTTTCTGAGTAACTCATAGACTTTAGCTGAGATTTTGTGTGGTTGACACAACTGCCACAGGAGGAGATTTTTGGTTCATGCCAGAACAAGAAGTTACCCAGCTTGATATTCAGGTTGCACTCATTTTGAATTAACGTTGACCATGGTGCAGCTGATAAACAGATTTCTGAGAGACTTTTGCCCTTATGATTGTACCATTTTGGCTGTGACTACCTCTACTGTGGCAGCTCAGACGTCAGGGGCCATTTTATCTATCACTGCCCTCTTGTCCAGGACTTTGTCACAGGAAGGCGCTCTACATCCCTGTCTAGAACGATTGAAGCTGATGGCGCTACTTTTGTGTGGCAAATGTTGAAAAACCAGGGCTGTTTGGAGGATATAAATGAGATTTAGAATCTCGTTTGGGCTGTTTGTTCAGTTCAGCCTCAGTTTGTTCTGTGGAATCCAGAAGTGCTAGACATTTTAGACTTTCTTCCATTAGGCTGCTGGGGGTAACTTAAAGTCTAGGTGTCATCCCTGTTCACCTTAACGAAGACTCACTGATTATTGAACAGGCTGTTAGCCTACTTAAAACAGCGGTTCACTAGAGTTGACTTTGACATAAAATGTCTAACCAGTGTACATTAATAAATGTGTGAAAGTATACGCTTCCCTGTTGTGGTTTGTAATTTCCTGTCTGTGTGATGCCATGGAGAAATCAGGACAATGGAAAATGTACCAAATACTTACCATACTTTTCTATTCCTGACCTTTTTCCATGGCATCACACAATGACCGCCCAGTGAAAGAGTAATAATTAGATACATGACACTCCTCTTGGGTCATGGCAGTGTTTTATAGAGAAAGGTTATCAAAGGAAAATTAGGGTTAGTATTTTTTCAAATATGAGATACGTTTACACATGACTGTGTGTGTGTGTGTGTGTGTGTGTGTGTGTGTATACACTCATTGCACTTTATTTTTAGTGTCTCAATGTGACAAAAAATGCAGAGCAATGCTATAGTGCAAGCTCACACTTAAAGTTAAACTCAAAGGAAATATAAAAGACCGAAATGAATGCAGCTCTGCATTCATTAATACTTCCTAAGTGTATGTTTGTTTTTACTGCAAGACTTGTAAGTAACTGAATTTGGCTTGGCATTGGCCTCTTCTAGCCTTGAGCTCAGAGTAGAGGAGGATGAAACCGCACAGGGAGCCAGTCCCACTGAAGCTTCGCCTCTGCCCTGTTGAAGCCCCGCCCCCAGCTTGGTAACCAAGCTATGTGGGGATGAGCCTCCCTGTCCCTCACTCGTCACTGGTGAGGCATCGCTGTTTTTTTTTTAGATTGGACACCTTGGACAAATGGCACTTTGCCATTGGTCCAAAGCATCCACAGAGCTCACACCTCTAACACAGAGTAGAGGCTGTCATAGCTCTTGCCTCACCAAGTTAGGTTACACAAGCAGTGGGGAAGCCCGCTGCTGTGTAACCTAACTACCTGTCAAAAGCCGGATGCAGCGCCGCCTGTAATTAACAGGCAGCAGCCGTCCATGACAGGTTACACAGCAGGGAGGCTTTCCCTGCTCTGTAACCTGTTGCAAGCCGCTCTGAATGGAGAAAAAGCTGTCAGCTTCAGACTTGAACCTGACACCTTTTTTCTTCATAATACTAGGTGAGGTTCTGCCTCACCTGCCTCCCCTGACCGCACGTCACAAGCTGGGGAGAGGACAATAATAGATTTTAGGCTGTAGAGTAAAAACAGGCTGAATTATTTAGGACACAATTGTTAGAGGGCAAAAGGAGAGCTGATCCTGAGACCAGCAATTTTGTGCTCATCATGGAGTTTAGCTGCTAGCACAGACAAATGGAGAAAACATTAAATACCCATTGATCAAAAAGTTATATAAAATGAATTCCTTCTCAAAAAATACATTTGTACCAAGTGCTATAGAACCGCCTAGTTAGAATAGTTTACCTTTTTTTTTGCAAATAAAGATTTTTTATGCCTGTGAGAAATGTTAAGACTGTAAAAGTGTAACAGCAATTTTATGGTCAATACAGCAGGAGAGGAATGTGAAATGATTTTATTTTATGTAATTAATCTTATGTGACATAACTTCTGCAGTGCCCATGTGGCCTCCAGTACGTGAGAAGGACAAAAAAATATCTCTCTGCAACAATAAGGGAACATACAGTATGTATAATATTAAAATAGGTTAAAGTATCACAACGCATCCCATATATTTAAACCTTATAAAAAGAAGCCTAGTAAAGTACAATGTTGGGGTATGGATGAGGGAGAAAGTCACTGGAGGGGATCAAATTTAAAAAGAGAGATGGCTAAGGAAGAAAGACTGTCACAATACGTAAGTGGTTTAAAGGTGCTACAGTTTGTGAGCCTTAACAGCAAACCAAGACAACCACAATTCTAGTTTTTACTGCTGGAGAAATACTTCAGTAAATATTTTCCCGCATGCTTGAAGATGGACCGCCCTCTCCCTGTTTTAGGCCTCATGAATGTTCTGTGCAAATCACTATTTGTAACTGTTTTGAGAAAAAAGCTCTGCAGGCAGTCTCATTACCTCAAGAGCAAGAGCCAAGTAACACCAGAGTTAAAGGAGAACTATGGGGTCAGGGCTTTTCCCCATAGTTCTCCTTAGGTTAACGGGAGGACACAAACTAGCGTCCTCCCGAGTCTTGGAATCCCTTGCCAATCATGTTTGCATCAGGGCATGGACTGCATTATGGCCGCAAATGGTGTAGGAAAGGAACAACTTCCATTTTTTTATGATAGAATGACAAAACACATGACAACACTGCCTATGCACTACCAGTATACAGACTGCATGTGGAGGTCAGCCCTCTGTTTTGACCTAATAATAGTAGGGATGCACTGATACTGGGGTTTTTTTGGCATGGAGTACCGATATCGGCAGCCCGAGGTAGCGTGGGCTTGGCTAATCCGGCTTAGCAGTGTCACTGGGCAGCATGAAGCTGGCTTCCAAGCCAATCAGGAAGCGGGTCATGACCCGCTGCCCAGCTTCTTTATTGCAGTAGTCATAATATTTTTAGATGGGTAAAAAGAGTAGCCTAGGATAATGATTTTTGGTTCTCCAGCAACATGATTGACAATGACCTGCCACATCAAGCATAAAATGCGCATACATAATCTTTTTCAAGGGATAGGTATGTTAGATTCTTTTTTTGTAACAAGAAAGGCTTAAATCACAAAGCTAAAACACCAGGATGAGGGCCTGTATCTACAGGCTTTAGTGTGCTTCAAGTGGGTTTTGCATTTTCAAAATGGAGGTTTTTGTTTTTTTTTATTCTGACAGCTGCTGCCGTCACAATAAAAAAAAAAAAAGAACCAACATAGGAATGAATAGCTAGATTCCTATTGGCTATTTCAATTTGCAATATCCAATAGCAAGCTGGCTATTGCACCCTCCCTCTGCTGCTGTCAATCACTTGAAGAGGACCTGATGGAGAACTGCAGGTCCCCCTCTGCTGATTGACAGCAGCAGTGGGCGCGTGCAATAGCTAGTTTGCTATTGGCTATTGAAAAGTGAAATAGCCAATAGGAATCTAGCTATGCATTCCCAAACTGTTTTGTTTTTTTTCTGACTGACGGCGGCCGGCGGCTCTGATGAGAAAAAACAGCAGGGAAAGGTTTACTCTGCTCGATCGAGCAGAGTAAAGCTTTCCGGGAGAAAGTGTTTCTCTCCCGGGCGGCCGGGAGCCGCTATCTAATAGAGTTGGGATGTCTGCTAACCTTGTGGTAAAGCTTTGTGTACTGAGCCTAATGACAGCTATTTTCAGGATAGAGCCATTAAATTAGAAAATTACAGTTACATGGCTGAAAATAAATGTTTCTATCCTGCTGTTAAAGCTTTGTGAATTGTAAGGGCTGTACAGTGCAGTTCACAATACGTAATGGTTACAGGAAACATAATAAAAATATGGAAGCTGCCATCTAAACCTCTTTCTGAAATGCTAGCAGTCAGGTCAGGGGCGTAACTAGAAATCACAGGGCCCCATAGCAAAATTTTGTATGGGGCCATGTGATTGCTAGTTATGCCACTTGCAGAGCCCACCGTAGAGTGACCCTGCAGAGCCCACCATAGACTCTCTAATGTGGGCTCTACAGGGTCTGAGATCTCTTACCTGTCAGCGCTGTCCGCCTCTGTGGTCGTCGGGCCCCAACTCCTGTTCCGTCCCCGGGCCCCGCCTCCTCTGCTATCGAAGGGCCTCTCGAAGGTTGCTCTTAGGTGGGCCCCGCCTTCTCCTTCTTTCTGAACACCGCTCTCATCTGCCGCAGCGGCTGGCTGTCACTGACACAGCTCCGCAGCGGCTGTGAGGGGAAATGCGCCGCGGCCGCTGCTGAGCTGTGTCAGTGACAGTCAGCACCCCTACATGCCATAGCGACCCGCCTGGGTCGCTATGGCGATTGTTACGCCACTGAGTCAGGTTGTCATGCTGACCCTCTTGCTATAATACCAATGCAGGGATCTCAAGTCTCCCTGATGTTCAGGGAGTCTCCCTCTATTAGATAGCGGCTCCCTGACGTCCGCGAGAGAGGCATTTTCTCCCTGAAAAGTTTACTCTGAGTAAACCTTTCCGGTAAGATATCATTGGGTAAAGTTTCAAAAGGGTCTCTGACTTTTTTCTCTAACTTTTATGATCTACATGTCACTGATTTGCAAGATTTTGAAGCGAGTTGGCATACCAGCCAGGCAGCCAGCATGTAGGGAAGTAGGTCAGAAACAGCAGCCCATTATGACCGGTTTATGTTTATGACTGGAAATTTAGTATACTTTAAAATGTAACCATATTTTATGAACTGTCCAGTCCTAAAACATAAAATATTTCATGATTGTTGTTACAGTTATTAAGATATTGACTGTGAAACATTGCACACTGTTGATGCTTGATGAGCATGTAATTAGAATATTCTATGAAAGAACAAAGTATTGTTGTTCTATGTGCAGATCAACAAATATATATGTGTAAACATTAGCTGAAAGTAAATCTAAACCCAATTACTAAAACTCATATAAGCTTCAATATTTTTTTATAAGGCCCTTTTCCACCTGTCACTTTTTCAGGTGAATCTGATCAGAAGCCCAATGTTAGTCAATGGGCAGCCGGATCTAAACAGATGGGTGTCCGTTTACATCCGATTACCCCTGTCTCCGGCCATGTCCAAAAAAACAAATGGATCAGGTCCAGGGGCGTAACTAGAAATCACAGAGCCCCATAGCAAAATTTTGTATGGGGCCCCGTGATTTCTAGTTATACCCCTTGCAGAGCCCACTCGAGATCCCACCTGAGGGTGACTCTGCAGAGCCCACCATAGACTCTCTATGGTGGGCTCTGCAGGATCACCCTCAGGTGGGCTGGTCGCACTCCTTACCTCCTCCGTCGCCGGGCCCGCCTCCTTCTTCGTCACCGAGGCCGCCTCCTCCCCTGCTGCCGAGCACGGGCCCGCCTCCTCCTCCACTACCGGTGATGTCAGAGGCTCGCGACAGGGTAGAACACCGGGCCCAGCCTGCTCCCCCGCTGCTGCTGGCTCTCATTGACTGTGGAGACGAACGCGCCGCTGCACAGATGATCTGAACAGCGGCGTGTTCGTCTTCAGACGCCAGTGAAAGCCAGCAGCAGAAGATCCCATAGCGACCCAGGCGGCCCGCACGGCATCTGGCCGGGCCCCACTGTGCTCCGGGCCCCATAGCGACCGCCTGGGTCGCTATGGTGATTGTTACGCCACTGATCAGGTCCCATTCACACGTAGCAACATACCTTTTGCAGCGGCCGGGATGGCGCGACTTTCGGGGCGAAGTTCCAGCGACGGTAGCGCGACCTTCTCCGTCGGGCTCCATTAGATAAAAGCAAAATCGCACAAAATCCGCCGAAAAAAGGGTCCTGTAGAAGCGACTTGCGACCGCGGCGAGCGACATGGAACTAAGACAGCTCCATTGAATATCATTAGCCGGCTACTTCTCGCGCTATCGCGTGGCAAAAATGCGCGATATCGGGGCGGAAATCGTGCGATAAATCGCTACGTGTGAATGGGGCCTAAGAGTTCTGTTTCAGTGGACATGATTGTGGCAGATCGGGGGTAATCTGATTTAAACAGAGACATGTCCATTTGCATCTGATTCCTCATAGACCAACATGGGTCCCGTATTGTCTGTTTTTTCTTCTGTCGCAAGATAGAGGAGAAAACTAGATGGGCATGGATGTCACAATGGTGACATCTATTCCGATCAGTAGGGGATCCGTCCACAGATTCACTGCTGATTGAAACTAAAGGCTCCTATGTAAACGGCCCAAATCTTCGGCCTCCTTTAAACATAATACACGGTGATCCTGCCATGAAGGCCCCCTGATGAAGACTGAGGGTGGCTGTTCCAATACACTGTGTAAGTGTGGTTCACCATTGTCACTCTGTTCCACTTGTGTTCTTGGCTAGAAGGGGAAGTGGTATTGACCTTTTTTTGGGGAGTGTATAAACATCTATGGACTAGGGATAAGTTATACTCATGGGGCATGACTAGGGTTGGCAGCGCTCCAGTTTTTTTCACCTCCTGGTTTACCCAGGTTATGTAAACCCTCATAATAAGCCTTTATTGGCATTGAAAGTGTTTTATTATGTTCATGTGAGAAGTGCAAAAAATACCTGTTGAATTTGCCAGAAATTTTGTGAGATGATAACTTCCTGTGCTCTGTACCTGTGCAGATGAAGGGGTTATGGAGATGAGCAAAGGTATCAATGAACACCTTTATATCAAAGCTTTTACATAGATATTCATTTTATTGGCTCCAGCAGAGTATGTGTTTTTTAATGTGTGTGTGTGTGTTTCATTACGTGTGCGGTATGTGTGTGTTTTTTTATGTGTGTGTTTCATTACGCGTGCGATATGTGTTTCATTACGTGTGCGATGTGTGTGTTTTGTTTTAAATGAGTGCGTGATGTGTGTCTAGAGACGCCCGATCGCTTGTAGTAGCTGCAGGTGTGCACCCCCCGTACCGCCGTCGCTGTGCCCGTGTTTAACATCACTTCCTGCATTCAGTATCACTCTCCAGTTACAGATGCTGGTGAGAAGCTACTGAAGCAGATCTCTGCTTCATCAGCTTCTCTGGGGGTCCCCAGGTAATATTAGGGGTCTTGGAGACCCCCGATGTCTCCATAAAGAGGACCTGTTATGTGAATTGGCTATCACATAGGGGGTTTCTTATCCCCCTATGTGATAGCAATAAAGTTAAGTGTAAAAAAAAATATTCAAGTATATAAAAAATAAAATAAAGCTTAAAGGAGAACTATGGGGTTAGGGCTTTTCCCCATAGTTCTCCTTAGGGTAATGGGAGGACACAAACTAGTGTCCTCCCGTCACCCTGAGCTCAGTATACCGCGAGCTAAAATAACTTTTTTTTTTTTAAATTACCCGCCCCATTAATTACTGATAACACTATTAACTGATGAGCGGTAAAAGCGCTTAAAGCATCGCCTGTGGCCAATTTTGGGTGGTCATTTTCTGCAATTTTCAGGCTTGACATATTTGGTGTCTATTTACCCGGCATTACCCCATATTTTACCAAAAAAATGGGGTGATAATGTTGCATTACATTTCATAGGAATTTTAGGGTACTTTTTTTATATATAGTTTAAAAAAAAAACTGCCAGTGGTGATTAATACCACCAAAAGAAAGCTCTATCTGTCCTCCAAAAATGGTATGAAATTTGTTTCAGTACAGCGTTGCATGACGGAATAAATGTCAAAGTACCACAGCGCTGAATACTGAGAAATGGCCTGGCCAGGAAGGAGTTTTAACACCCTGGTCAGCAAGTGGTTAACCTGCTCCTCCCCTCAGTCCTCCTATCAGTCTCCTGGAGCTCCCACACCAACTTCCTCTCCTTATGGATTCGCGCTCCCCCAGCTGGGCCATGTGAATAGAGTGGTGTGGGGAGAGCCCGCCTACTGACGTCACCGCTCGCACCGTATAATAGTTGAAGTTGTGAGAGGCGAGCCGGGGAGCTCGGCGGGCAGCGGAGAGGAGGCACGGGATCTCAAGAGGTACAAAAATGCGGGGTCTGCGATCGTACAATGCCATATAGTGAGCCGCCAGCTTCGCATACAGGGCCGATTGCCGCTGTCGTACAACATGCCTCCTCCAGCACTGTGGCACCTCTCTAGCATTGTCTGTATAGGCTATACGTCAGCGGAGTGCTGGGAGTACACGTGTGCAATGTCAATGGCATCTCACTCTTGGTGACTACGTGTTTACTGCTAGAGACCTAGTGGGGTTACTGCTCTGCTTTCCATCACACTGCAGCTGGGTGGTCTATTAAGTCCTGTGGTTTTACTGCACATGGGCTGCTATAGGGGGTTACATAATTAAAGCTGACATTACTGTTATGTAACTTTGGGCATTAAAAATCATTTTGATGATCTGGGTGCCAAAATGTTACATTAGCCAGGAATCTATCCTAATGTTTGTTAAAGGTGCGCTTGTCCAGGGCGTGATGTGCCTCGGGAAATGTCCCAACTGTGACAAGAATCTGAAGTATTCCTGCAGCTGGATCCACTTGTGCAGAGAGTTGTGGCCGCTGAGCCTGTACAAAGCAATGACAGGCTAATGGTGGCCGCAACTATCTGCCAGTTTTTGGATGTAATGGTACCTGGAGCGATTACCCGAGGTTAGGGATAGACTATCACCCCGGGAAGCAGACATCTTGGGCGGGGGATTCATAAAATATGGAGCAATTGCCCATGGCAACCGATCACCTCTCTTTCATTTTTAAAGGTAAACTGAAGAGAGCCACTGATCCGTTGCTATAAGACTCTGCCCCATTTCTAATGAATCCCCCCCCTTGTGTCCAGGGGAGATCATCTGTCCCAAACCACAAGTAATCACTCCATGTGTGCGTCTTGGACACCGGCGGATAGCTGCAGCCACTGTCATTGCTTTGTACAGGCTCAGCGACCACAACTCTCCTCATCCACCTATAAATCCAGCCTCAGAGATCCACCGGATCCGCACATTATAGACAACTGCAAGTACTCTTATCTAACCCGTTAAATAGATTACACAATCAAGTAAGGTGACGTGATGGTAGGTGTGCTGTGTCTGGCATGCTTGAGGCCATGTCACTGTAGTGATGTGTTGCTGGCTCCCACCTGCTCATATGGCGTTGCTTCCTTGCTGGACAAAACGTCATAGAAGTAAGTGATTGTGAGCTGCCGCCAGCGTCAGGACTACTGATAGCACAATGACCCTTTGTATCCTACACAGCGGGGCCTGAGGCGCATTCTTGTGTGGAGGTATTTTATTTTGTACAAGGTTGTACCCTCCTCTCTCCTTCTGGCTGTGTGTTTTTTAGTGAATGCGGCTCTTCCTTTTAAACAGGTGATTCGAAATTTTAAAAAATGCCTCCCTGGATTTAATATCTACCTGTTCCAGGAAATAAATAAAAGATGGTCGCAGAGTAGATGGTTTCCATGCAAGCAACAGCAGGCACATAGAATACAGCAGCAACTCTAAGGCTGGGTTCACACCTGGTGTTTTTCAGCGCTGATCGAAAACCGCTCAAGTGAAATCCCATAATTTCCTATGGGCGTAACACCCTACGCCCAAACAAGTACAGGAGCTTCTTTTGGGGCGTATTTCCGTGCGTATCCATTGGTATTCCCCAGTGTGGCTTGGGGTTAACAAAGCGGTAACCCCGAGCCACACTCGGGAATACAGCGTGGGTCTTACCTTATGCGCGATCCCCGCTGTGTCTTCCGGCCGCTTTTGGGTACCGTCCCTTGTGAGCGTCCGCGTCGCAGGGGGTGGAAACGGCGGGAAGTTTGAAAGTTAAAAAGAAAAACCCGAAAAAGAGAAAATAAAGGAATATAAAAAAAATCAATCCGCCAGGGAGGTATAAAAATGAGTGTCGAATGCGCGTTTCGCTGAACTAAAAAAACGAGCTGAAAAAAGGCGCCTATAGTAACACCCAGGTGTGAACCCAACCTTAAGGGCCTGTTCACACGACGTCCGTTTTCTGTGCTGACCTGATCCGTTCGCTCCTGCACTAAAAATGCATCCCAATGTATCCCTATATGTTTTATGGGCTACAGTTCTCACGTGCGCAGTCCGTTCAGGTTACGACAGAAAAAATACTGCATGTCACATTTTGTCCGGTCAGGAAACGCAAAACACGTCAAACGAACTGCATTGCAGCTAACATACTGACAGCCCCACTCCAGCATAAAAAAATTTCAAACTGGAACACATCAAAACGCAGCAAAAACGCACTGCATCAGTAGCACCGCGTCTGCACATGATCAGGACCTGATATCATGTGAACAGGCCCTAAGCCAATCAATATATATAAAATGAGTAGCTACACTGGCAGGGAAACGGCCACGACAAATGAGCAGTTTTGAAGAATTGCAACGTTGTTTCCACTTGGTAAAGGAAACCGTAATCGCTGCTCCAACGTAACTTTCCTTCAGAAGTCCACCCGTAAGAAAGATTTACAAGTCTGAGCTTTTTGTGACAGCTGATACGAGGCATGAAAGGTTTACCTGGGAAGGACAGTGCAGTATATTCTATAACGATCACTGCCCATGCTGCTCATACTTGCTATGTTTGCTGAAGAATCTTTTGCATCTGGAATCTTCCTGGTCCCTCTCAGGGCTCTGTTTTTTTTCTAGGCAGCTGCTACATCACTGCAAGACTTTGTGTTGACTGTAAGCAGCAGGCATTGTGGAGCAACTCATTCTTCACAGAACAAGCACTGAGTTATTCTCTCAACATCTCGGCTCCCCCTGCCCCCCCTTCCAGCAGCGACACAACAGTCTTCTAATTTCTAATGTAAACCTAGAGCAGAAGCTCCAGGAGTGGGGAGGTGAGTGAGCTGGGCTGCTGGAAACTTCAGTGTTTCTACTATGAATTTTAAGACTGAATTGCTCCACAGTGCCGGCAGCTGCAGAACTTGTTTTAAAGCTCATTTACTGCACTGCCTAATAAGAATTTGTAAATACTGAATGTGTGTAACCTGGCCACAGGTTTATTTTAACTCGTCTCATTCATACTGCAAAACAACCTTTTATGCTTCCCAGATCACGTTTTGTCTGCAATTAGATGTTCCTGCGTACAGCCATATTTCTGTGGATTTGGATGCATTTAGAGTTCTAATTGGATCCTGGATATACAGAATTCTATTATCTATAAATGCAGATAAATGAAAAGACTGTGGGGGGAATTTATCAAAGCAATTGCGACAGTTTTAGATTCTTTGATCATTTTTTTTTAATGTGCAAATTTGTCTTTCAACCTGTGCCCCTGTGTTGACCTGAGCTTGCACTACTTTTTCAACTGCATGTTTTTTGCACCCGTTTTGACCAGAGCTTGCACTACTTTTTCCGTTGCATGTTTTTTGCACTTGTTTTCATCTGCACTTGTTCTGCGGCTGTCTGAAACTGGGGCATCACCTAAGAAAACAATGGTAACTTAAGAAGTTCCCATGACCACTTCTTCAAGATGTGACAGTTAAGCTTTTTGCCTGAAGTTACAAGTCCTTTTTCCTGCAGTCTATTAAACCTCATTTATGAACAACATTACACTAGCATCATAAATCTGCTGCAAATCTATTCCGTGCAAGTTCAAACACTCGCAATTGCTATGATAAATTCCCCCCAAGTGATACCATTGAAAATCAATTTCTCAATGCATATAAATGCCTGTAATTGGCTCTAAATGCAGGTTTCACACTGCCAGTGTAAATGAGGCCTAATTGCATCCTTTCCTGATCATCTACAATAGGACTCCACTTTATGTTGTTAGGGAGATGATTGCAGCTGCATTGAATCATCTGCTGACATATTTATGGAAGACCCTGTGGGCATTTCACTCATTTGATAAGTAGGTTGGCATAATGTTGGCCACACAGCAATTTTCATGAAATTAAACTCTCATGACTGATTGTGTGACCTACCCACCAAGTTACTCTTCCTCATTCTACAGTATGTCTTGACTTGGTGGCAGCCATCTTGATAGAGGAGCAGGGCTTTGCTTCCTCTTGTCACATCTTCCCCTGATAAGGAAGTATATTTCCACTAACCAGGGAACGATCCACAGACAGCAGGAGTGGATGGTAGTGAGAAAAACATGTTTTGCTTTTGTTAAATTACTAAAAAATAATTTAAGAACGTCTTCATATGGATTTGTACTCTCAGTAAGTGAACACATAGAAGGGACCCGGGGCTTGTTAAATGTAGCCATTCCATAAATGATTGACATGCACTGCTGTACAGTTCTCATAGAGCCGGCCTTACTGAACACGCGACTCTGTAAATGTTTTACATGTTTAGATAACGTGTGCTTTTGCGTTGTGTAAATAGTCTTTGTTGGCTTATAGCAGTGCATTGAACCAAGCCAGATCGAATGGAATGTCTAGAACTGAAAAGCATTTTAAAATGGAAGTAAAGGGATTTCTTGTTTTAACAAAAGGCCGATTGGCTTTCTATGGCAGAAGAAACTGTGTAAGCCTTCTGCCATAAAAGCTTGTTTTTTTTTGTTTAAATTTAAGAATTGTTGTTTTATTTCTGTACACTGAGCCAGGCCCGGCATGCTGAGATTAAATAACTCCTGTGTGCATGCGTGGGAGCTACACCATTGGGTCCCAGCCAATCAAGTGGTTGAAGACTCGCAACTTGGAAGCGGAGCGAACCGAAGATGGAAGCGCCGGAGCATTGTACATATTCTAGTTTTGACAATGCAATCAAAGCATACTTGAAAAAAAACCTTTTATGTAGTGAGTGCTGCCGTCTGTCTGCTCATCACTTCTAACAACTTCCAGGATTCCCAGTTTGCTTTGTGTCTCTTTCCCTGCTGCTTGATGAGATGTAATCTTGATTTCACATCCCATCATGCATTGCATACAGCAAGCAATGATGATTGTTCAGATGTTGAGTCGTAGTTCGGAAGGCAGTGTGAGTTGTGACTTAGCCCTCGTTCACACCTGAATGTTTTGTAGCGTGTTCTACGCTCGACGAACGCTCTACAAAACGGTCAAACATGAAAATCCCATTGAATTCAATGGGTCTGGTTCACACCTTGCCGTATTTCAGCCCGTCCCTAACGCGCTACAAAACGGCCCACGCCTGAAAAGGTACATGTACTACTTTGGGCCGTTTTTGTTGCGCGTTTCCATTGGGATACAGCCAAGTAGCCCTCGGAAACGGGCGTGTGTCGCGCGTTTTTTTTACCGCGAATCGCGGTAAAAACGTGACGACAAACGCGCATATTCAATACGCCTAGGTGTGAACCCAGCCTTAGGGCTTCACACCAAATCCGGACCAGATCTGCATGAGTTTCTGCACATGCAGTGCAGTGTTTTTTGATGCATTCCTGGCCATTTGTTTTTCTTTTTAGCCTACAATGGTCTTTCAGTGCATTCCAGGGCATTTGCATGAGTTTTGGTGCATTCCAGAGCAGAAAAAAATAGGGCTTGCTGCAGTTTTTCCACATGCTCTGGAACTGAACGCTGTGGTGTGAACTAGAGCCTAAAATAACATTGGAATACATTGGATGCATTTTGATGCATTCTGTAACTGCTCTGCATCTGCTGCGCAGTTGGTGTGAACAAGCCTGCAAGGAATCCGAGTGAAATTGTGCCAAGTACATTTTATGGCCATCTTGTATCTGCATTGTAAAATTCTAAAGCTAAAGAGGACTCTGAAAGGTTATAGCAGTAAATATTTAGCTTTTGGTTAATGTTTGTGCAGTGAATTGCTCAAGCAGCATTAAACACTTCCATTAACCACATTAGAATGCGCAAACTGCACTGTACATAGTTTTTAAAACATTTCTTTCCTGAAGTGCAAACACATTTTCTTAAGACACTTTACTTTTGGAAAGTTTATTATCTGGGAAAAGTGCTTTGGGTGTGGCGAGAAAGGTGAACAGATAAGATAATGAGCACGGTTCAGTTTTGTTTTGCTAATGATGGTAAAGCAGACCCAGCGGCAGCTTTGAGTGCCATGTGCATGAGGCCCTTAGACTTTTTAAAGATTTTGTTTTTGTGGGTGAATCTGCTCTTTGCTTAATGAAGCAGGGAGCGCTGTGCTCTTAGAACTTCCTGCTTAATAACTGTCAAACCTCAGCTAAAGTGCTAGGCATACAGACAATCTCTCTGTATTGGAGGACAGTGAAGACATCAGGAGTTTAATAGACTCGAGATGTCTCCATTAAGGGAATCTGTCCCACCAAATGCTGTCAGGTATGGGCTTGTTAGCCCCTTTGTGATGGCAAAAGTTAAAGTGACATTAAAGGCTAAAGTCGTCCCCCCAGTGCTAAAGTAAGGACTTGCCTTAAATGATTCTTCGCTCATGTCCCATGGAGTCTGTGCGGGTGGACGCTGTTCCATATACTTACCTTGTGTCTCTCCTCGTCTCCCGGCCAAATGTATGAACTGCACATGCGCCCGCCCTAAGGTCCTTTGTGGCCGGACAAGAAATTTTCAGATGCTCGTACAGGAGCGCGCGGCGGAGACGCAGGTAAATATTAACCCTTTCAAAAAGGTTTTGTTTTTTTATATTATCGTTTTGCATATATCTACTGCTTGCTAGCAGTAGATATATGCAAAAACAAATGAGGGTTTAATAACCCAATAAATAAACAGTGTGGAATCGGCGCATCAGCACTGTGTCTGGGAACACAAACCAGCAGCTGTGCGTTGTAGTGCAGATGCTGGTGTGAATGCACCTTAAATGGTGAACTGCAATTCTGACCTCTGCTCAATGAAAATTTTAATTTACTACACCTGGTCTATGATTTCATTAGGACTGTGATCGGAACATATTTGTGTGATAGTAAACAACAAACCTTTAGAGTGGATCATCTCACTAGCAAGTAATAGCTGTTATATGAAAGCAATGGCTTTAAAAAAAAAAAAAGTCCAATGTACAAAATAGATTTTACACATTCCAGAAATGAAGGTCTTTAAAGTAGCCTTGCAATATTATATGCCCAAATGCCATACTTCCAGGTCAGTAATGAGTAATTTCTCATTACTGACCTGGAAGTATGCAGAGCAGGAAAGGTGAAAAAAAAAAAGCCAGAAGCACTTATTGGAATACTTGTTGCAGGTGGGTCAGCATGACAGGCAAGCAATTAGCAAATTCATGTTGAACACCCAGTGTTAATGAATGGACAGCACAGTGCAATTCTGTAGAGCTCTTTAATTCCTTTAAAAAGAGAATTATGTTTTCAGTATTCTAAGTGATTTTACGAGACAACCCTTCTAAGCTTCTGTTTGCTTTGTCCCTGATGCAGACATGAAGATACTTTCTGGGATGTCATCGCTTGTGCTACGCAGCCTTACCAGACCACAGAGGTAAGGCTTCATATTAGATGAATGATTAATATAGTTCATGTTTTTTTTTTCCATATCTATCAGCACATTATATTTTTCGTATCATTTTTCTACTACAATATATATCTGCTGTGTATTGTTCTATACTGAATAAACATCTGTGATCCATCATGCTGTGATGTTTAACCACCTCAGGGCCGGCCGTTGTAAAGAAACAGCCGGCCGAGAGGTCTTTAGATCTGAGCGGGTGTCTTTAGACGGCAAATGGCCGATATTTAAAAACAGGCAACGATGCCTGTTACCATACAAGCGATCCGCCGGCGGATCGCGTGTATGGGGTGCTGATCGGTCCCCCCCCCCTTGTCCCGCTGATACCGGGCTCCGCTGTGCTCGGTGCGAGCCCGGGATCAGCATGGCGCCTGTGTCACGGGATCAGAGGGAGATCGTTACACGAGCTCCCTCCGGTCCCCTCTCCTCTGCAAGAATGCGGAAGTGGTGTATAATACATCACTTCCGCATTCTTGTGTCACTCTCCAGCTTCAGAAGCTGGAAAGAAGCTGATGGAGCAGATCTGTGCTCCATCAGCTTCTTTTGGTCCTGGGTGACAGGGGTCTTGGAGACCCCTGATGTCTCCCATAAAGAGGACCTGTCACATATTTTGCTATCACATAGGAGAGTTTAATTAGCCCCTGTATGTGATAGCAATAAAGTTTAGTGGGGGAAAAAAATGTAAGTCCCCCCCCCCATGTAAAGTTACACATAATAAAAGAATAAAAAACCAAAAAAATCTTTTAAAGTCCCCACCCATACATACACGCATGCAAACATGCGTCGGGGCGCATACGTGCAAAAAAGACGATTGCGCATATTACGTTGCACATGTTACATATCGCCGTGAACGTCGGAGTGAGAGCAATAAGTCTAGGCCCATCAATCACTGATAACACTAAACTGATGAGTGGTAAAAGCTTTTAAAGTGTCGCCTATGGCCAATTTTGGGTATGGTAGTTTTCTGCGATTTCGCGGGTGCGCGCAATTTTAAAGCTTGATATGTTTGGTGTCTATTTACCCGACGTGACCCCATGTCTTATATTTTACCAAAAAACTGGGTAATAATGTTTCCTAACATAATGTAAAAAATCAATCCCAAGTGGTGTTTAAATACCACCAAAAGAAAGCTCTATGTGTCCCCAAAAAATGGAATAAAATTCATTTCAGTACAGCGTTGCATGACGGAATAAACGTCAGTCAAAGTACCGCAGCGCTGAATACTGAAAAATGGCCTGGTCAGGAAGGGGGTCTAAACACCTGGTCTTGAAATAGTTAAAGAAGTCTGGAAAAAATCATAAACTTACCCTTGCAGTGGGGGTTACCCCTGTGCTGCAAGGGTTAAGTGCTTGTTTAGTCTATGGATCTCAAATGAAGCAGATTTACTTGTCAGATCCATGCATACTGAAGTGTACACCCTGGTTCATGCTTAGCATGCGGAGAATAGAGACAGGCGTCAGGGATGATATACCCCCTCTATGCATATGCCGGAGTTACATCATCAGTGGCCATCCATTGGCCAAAGAGGTGTTCTGCTGGACCCCAAAAAAGCCATGGGGGAGATGGCAGCGAATTACTGTTAAGGCAGAGCTACAGCACAACACTTAAAGGAGAACTATGAGGTGAGTGCTTTTCACTCATCTCATAGTTCTAACCGACCTCTGACAATGAGACTGCCACAGGTCGGCTCAGTAGATCGGGAGGTGAGCGAACACATACCGGCGTTCGCTCACCTCTCGATCCTGTCACGGCTCTCTGCCGTGAGAGCAGTGTATGGGCACCTTAACACAGCTCCACCTTAATTACCCAACCTCCAATTTTGCTGTATATATTAATTGGGCACTGACTTTGACTTCTGGATAACAGGCCTCAAATGCAAATGTCAGTCGTATTGAGTAGACTTGAATTTTTTCCAGCCTACTTGTGGTAAGCAGGAGAATATGAACTTGTGATCAGTCCCATACTTTCATAAGTCATATATTTCCTGTTTTTATTTAGCTCCTTTTAGAAAAACATAGCAAAGGTGAACATTAAATCTGAATGTAAACAATATTGTATCTGTATGCTTCTAATAACTGGTACACTGCCATATTTTTTAATACTCAGTCTGAACACTTGCAAAAAATCCATGACTGTGCTGTAGATTTGTATTCGTTTTTATTACTATCTCCTAAAGTCTGTAAACAGTGTGTCTCTGTGTTACGGTGTCAATGAACCCTTACTGTCCTATTATGAGGTTGGAAAATCATTCTCTTTACTAAGGCAACTCCTTATCTCTTTCTGTTTCCGCACTATTCCAGGGCAATTTGTTTTATGGCTTTATCTTATCAGGCATTTGGCTGCTGATATGAACTTCCAGCAATAAACTCCTCCTCGGAGACTATGTTGTAGGTGTTGACCTGTGTTTTTTTGTAAATGCGGGGCACCTACACCGTTGCCTAAACTAAATTATTGTAGTTGCGTGGAGAAAACAAGTTTTGCTGGTGAAAAAAAAGAAAATCCCTACCCTGAAAAAAAAAGCTTGTTTACCAAAGCTAACCAGATTTTTCCACTCTGCGGTGCAAACAAGGTAGAATCTGGTTGCTTAGAGCTGCATAAACCTATGTACAAACTGGCAAGGATACACAATATATTATTCACAAGCCCATGACCTAGACCACGGGTAGGCAAACTCTGGCCCTCCAGCTGGGGTGAAACTACAAATCCTTTCATGCATCTGCCTCTGGGAGTCATGTCTGTGTCTGTCACATGCCTAATGCGTTTTGTAGTTGCACCACAGCTGGAGGGCCAGAGTTTGCCTACCCCAGACCTAGACCATTAAAATACAGGATAGTCTATAAGAAATGTTAGGCTGGCCAAAGGCTTGAGCTTTAGATTTGGTCTTCCATATGTATTTTTAAATCTATATAATCCAGTCATTCAGCAGCTTAGCAAGCTGCAAAAGCTGACCATGGGGTTAACCTGCAGTCATATTTATAACGCCAGCTGAATAAGAGTAGTTAGTCAGGCAGTACTGTAGGAACAGAGATTGCCATGATTGTTATTCATAGTATTTTGCTATCCATTGTATTGTTTCCTAGGTTGCAGAAGCGGATGGTGGTTTGGGTACAGATCTGCTCACAAGAGAAGACATCCAGAAGATATCAGAGCACGGAAGCGAGGCCCAGAGAAGATAAATGGAAAAAAGGGGTCATCACGGCTGGGGCACTTCTGGGATTGGGCAGTTTCTTGATTTATGAGGCACAGCGGAGAAAAGTAATTGTCTTTCACAACTTCTGTGTTTTCCTAGTTAATTTAAGTAAAAAGAAAATTGAAAATCTTTAAGCATGAGATAGACTGCTAATGATATTTAATAATAATGATGGTAATAATAATATATATATTTATTTCACACACTCTATTGTAAAAGTGCCCATACTAGAATGGGTATGTTTGTGGTTAATAGCTGTATTATTACAAAATGTAATTGGTAGGCGAGTGGAGGTTTTCAAGCAGAAGTGAGCAGGGAACAGGCGAGTATTGTGGTTGTTGTAAATGTAAGTTGCAATGTGGGGGTGAATGGAACTGCTAGCAAGCATTAGATATATGTAAAAACATTTTAGAAAAAAAAGGTTAACAAATAGGTTTAAACTGACGTGCGTCTTCGCCGCGCGCTCCCGTCCAAACATCTGAAGATGCTCGGGCGGCCGCAAAGGATCTTGGGGCGGGCGCATGCGAAGTTCAGATCTTCGGCCATGAGACGCAAGGTAAGTCAATGGAGGCAGCATACACCCGCACAGACTCCGTGGGACAGGAAGTATCGGGAACACAGGAGTCAGCGCTAGATCGGGGACCGGCACCAGCGCCTGAAAACTACAGGAAAGAGGAGGATAATCGGATAAGGAAGCATAATTTAAGGTAAGCCCTTACACTAGCATTAGGGGGGCAAAATTTGCCTTCAATGTCACTTTAGGTTGTTGTGCCAAAGTGAACTGTGAGCAAAGGGGATGAATGGACTTGCAGAGAGAAGTGAGCTGTGCTTGGGGTACAGTTGAGCTGTTATGGTGGGTTAATGGAGGGGACCGGGTGAAATGCAGATTGGTCGGTAAAGGTCAGCTGATTAGGGGGATAAAATGGAGGTGATACAGGAAGTAAATACAGTTTGCTTGACAGAGGCAAGCGCTGTGATGGCATGATACTTAAAAGGTGTGTGTGTGTGTGTGTGTGTGTGTGTGCGCACGCGCGCATCTGCCTGCTGCTGGGAGATCACATAAATAACCACTTCTGCATTCTTTACTCTTAACAGATATTTTTAGAATTGAAGTGAATGCATATTTAACTAGATTTTGTATTTGTCACAGGTTGCACAAGCTGATTCTGAAGAGCACCCTGCTGTTGGGCACTTTTTCCCCATATATACACGAGAAGATATAAGGAAACACAAAACACCAGCTGACAGGGTGTGGGTGACCTATGCTGGAGAAGTGTTTGACATCACAGATTTTGTTGAGTTACATCCTGGAGGAGACCGAGTTATGCTGGCAGCTGGAGAAGCTTTAGAACCTTTCTGGGCTCTTTATGGTGTGCACAAAAGTGAGCATGTTATTCAAATTCTGCAGGAGTACAAAGTGGGGTTACTTAGCCCAGATGACAAGGAAGAGGTGCGAGACTTCTCTGATCCCTACTCCCAAGATCCATCTCGACACCCAATTCTTAAGGTCAATAGTGTTAAACCATTTAATGCTGAGCCTCCACCAGAAATTCTCACAGAGAGTTACATAACTCCAAATGAGCTTTTTTTCAAGAGGAACCATTTACCTGTGCCTGACATAAATCCAGATGAATTCCAACTAACTGTAGAGAAACCCCATGGATCAAATCAGGAAGCACCATTGAAATTGTCCCTTAATGACCTAAAGACCAAATTTCCCCGACATGAGGTTATTGCTACCTTGCAGTGTGCTGGAAACCGACGCTCTGAGATGAATGCAGTGAAACAAGTCAAAGGATTAGACTGGGGTACAGCAGCTATCAGTAATGCCCGATGGGCAGGGGCACGGCTAAGAGATGTATTAATAGATGCAGGCTACACTGAAGACTCATCCAAAGCATTACATGTGCACTTTGAAGGTTTGGATCAAGACTTGACAGGAGCAAAATATGGAGCTTCTATCTCCTTTCAACGAGCAATGAGCAAGCAAAATGAAGTGCTCCTTGCTTATGAAATGAACGGTGAGCCGCTTCCAAAGGATCATGGCTTTCCCTTGCGAGTTATTGTTCCAGGGATAGTGGGTGCTCGCAATGTGAAGTGGCTGGGTCGAGTACTGGTGAGCACAGAAGAGAGTCCTAGCCATTGGCAGCAGAATGATTACAAAGGATTCAACCCATCTGTAGACTGGGACACGGTGGATTTTAAATCCTCTCCTGCCATACAGGAGCTGCCTGTGCAGTCTGCAATTACAGAACCAAAGCCTGGGCAAACCATCATCCCAGATTCTGATGGTAAAGTGACTGTTGGCGGTTATGCCTGGAGTGGAGATGGGAGAGAGATTGTGCGAGTAGATGTGTCTCTTGATGGAGGGAAGACATGGAATGTGGCAGAGTTATTTGGGGAGAAGCAAAAGGAAGGACAGTCATGGGCATGGAAATTATGGAAGCTGGAGGCCTCGCTACCCACTGAAGGCAAAGAAGTAACAATCATTTGCAAAGCTGTAGATAGCAGTTACAATGTGCAGCCTGATACAGTGGCCCCAATATGGAACTTGCGCGGTGTACTTAACAATGCTTGGCACCGTGTGCAGGTCTTTGTGGATAGAGATTAGCAAGGAACTGACATATAATAACTAGCAGTGTTTTCTGTTCATTACTGCTTAGAAATTGCAGAAGTTACTAGTTTAGGAGAAGTTAGATGGGTGGCCTTATGTGGAAGCCTTAAAGGGAAGCTCAAGCCAAAACCTTCATCTATTTTGGGTGGAGTTAGAAAATATGTATTGCTATGTGCCCATTGGAAAAGTTTCCTTCCCTGCCTGGTCAATGAGGGTTAA
This sequence comes from Nanorana parkeri, assembly GCF_000935625.1. Classification (NCBI taxonomy): domain Eukaryota; kingdom Metazoa; phylum Chordata; class Amphibia; order Anura; family Dicroglossidae; genus Nanorana; species Nanorana parkeri. Next base: position 474,783 of record NW_017306746.1, read on the forward strand.
TCTCCACATTAACAGAAACCTGTCCTAAGAGAAATATGTAATTTACCATTGCTGCCATCTCTCCTATTAAAGGAGATCTATGAGATGAGTGATTTCCACTCACCTCATAGTTCTAAGCCGACCTGTGACAATGAGACTGTCACAGGTCGGCTCAGTAGATCGGGAGGTGAGAGAACACATACCGGGTTCCCTCACCTCTCGATCCTGTCACGGCTCTCTGCCTTGACAGGGGGAGGGGCTGGATTCCCCTCTCCCCGCTCCGATCTGCCAGCGCTGACTGGCGGAACGGACGGGGAGGGGGCGGGTACAGCTGGCTCTGCCTCTAGATAGGCAGAGCCAGCTGTCACTCACGCAGCTGGGCGGATCCAGTCATCTAAGTCGGGATCCGCTCCAGGTGCGGCGTCTCAGTATACCGCGAGCTGTAGCTCGCGGTATACTGAGCTTAGGGTAACGGGAGGACGCTAGTTTGTGTCCTCCCGTTACCCCAAGGAGAACTATGGGGAAAAACACTGACCCCATAGTTCTCCTTTAAATGTTTATTTGCCTTGGTGTCCAAGTTAACCCTATTGCTTAAACTCTTAGCCACTGACTCGGAAACAAGTATGCAGGTAAGGGCTTCTGGCTTTCCAGGCCTGTATACGTGTTCTAGGTCGGGGGCTCAAAAGTATTGAAGCCATTGGATTAGCCTGACAGCTAGGCAGATAGCAGAAGATGTCAGAAAGAATAAATGATATTGTGCTGTCCATTTGAATAAGCACTTTGCTGCTATGGACCTGTTAGTTTTGAGCCCACCAATTTTTGGTTAAATTCCAGGCAAACAGCCTACACAGTTGAAAAACATATATTTACTTCTGTGCCCACCAAATGATTTGTGATTTTATTTAAGGTGCCCATACACCTTACGACCATCGCAAGACTTTTGTCTTGCGATGGTCGTATGCTTAAAAACTTTTAAACCTCAAGGAGTGGCATTCATTGTAAGTGATTTCATCAGCCATTGAAATAGCTTAAAAACCTTTTGACTTTAATATCCCTTTTAAGAGGGTTCAGTTGGGTTTTAACGTGGTTGCCTTATCTGTATAGTAATGCAGGTAAGGCCGGAAATGCACCTTTTGGTTTTTGCATTATGCCAGACCTGGACAAATTCTAGGAGCCAGGTAGCCAATGCTCCCTAAATTACCCCTGTATGTTTTCTGGTAAACCCAATGGAAACTCGCCAAAATGCATGTTGACACGCAATACATAGTCCAGTGTAATGCACTCTAAAATGCCTGACAACATGCTGTAAAATGCATGCCACCCTAATGCTATCCTAATGCTATATGGTAGAGTATTGTTGCGCGAATTACTGGCAGGTCCAGCTTTGCATATTCTTATAGGCTTTTTGGATACAGATCAATCTTGTTACTTTCCAATAAATAAAATTAATGGGAAAAAGTGCTTACATAGCAGTATAACATTGTTTAAATGATTGTAATGCTATGTAGTCAATGAGAATTAAACAGGCCATATCATATACTAAATTGAATGTTTGAATTGTACATGTACTTTTTTACTGGAAAATAATGTAGAATTTCTAGTTATGCCCCTGCTCAGGACACTGAGCCCAAACAATATAAAATGCAGTGGGGAAGAGCTTTGCCTAATGAAAATAAACATTAAAATATACATTATTATTATACAGGATTTATATAGCGCCAACCGTTTGCGCTAGGGATGACCCGAAACCACTTTTTCAAGTACAAGTACTTCCCCTCATGTACTTGCTGATACCAATTACCAATACTTTTTCTTAAAGGGACAGGTGACTTTAAATGATCCATAGTACAACTACATGTTATGTACTATGGATCATGATTTAACCTATTCATGTTAGCAGGGGAGAATTGTAAATCTATTGCTGTAGTGGAGGTGTGTGCTGTTTATATGTACTACATATACATTACACACATCCAGTACACTATAGCAATAGATTTACAGCCAGCCCTGTCCCAGCTTCCCTCACTCAGTTTCACTCCGATCCCTGTTGCCTCACGCGGTGCCTCTTGTAGTCGGCGCTGGGCAGGATCGCTGCATCGTGTCTCGGTGCTCAGCTTGTGGGAGGCGCTCACAATTATCCCCTGCTAAGATGAATAGGTTAAATCATGATCCATATTACATAATATGTACATAACATGTAGTTGTACTATTGATCATTTAACCCATTCCATAGCAGGGGATAATTGTAAATCTATTGTTGCAGCGTATTGGGAATATGTACTACATATAGAGTACACTGCAGCAATAGAGTTTTTCAATTCTTCCCTGCTAACATGAATGGGTTAAATCATGATCCATAGAACTACATGTTAAGTACTATGGATCATGATTTTTTTTTAAATATAATGTTCTGCTGTTTTTCAAATAGTTACAGTCATAAAGGAACATTCAAGGAGCAAAAGTGGGTCAAACATTGACCCCAACGTCAAAAATAAAAGGTTACAGAAATACAATGACATACATAACCACATTATAACACAATAAGTGGGTAGTCAGCCCGGCAACATCATATAGGCTCGACCTCAAGGAAAGAAGGTGACGTCTCTGACACCACCATGAGTATTCGGTTATCGCGTGCCGACCTGTCTCCGTGTATCAGACAGTACTAACTGTAATCCAGTGCTAGTGGGCAGCTCACAAAGTGAAACCATCAAAGAAGGCCAAGACTGGGGGGGGGGTGACATATCAGCCCAGAACCTGGGTAACCTCATGGGAGCACACGTCATGGTGGGTTTGATACATAGTGCAACCACGCTGCCCATTTAGAGTAGAAGCGGTCAGGTTTGTTTCCGCCCCTCGCCACCCACTCCTCTGCCTCCTGGATTAGTGTGACCTGCGCCACCCATTCAGACCGCCCCAGTACCCGAGTCTGCTTCCAGTATCTGGGGATGAGTCTCCTCGCCGCATCTAAAAGATGGGGCAGGACACCCCTCCTGTAGGAGCTAATGGACGTGGAAGGGAGGTGGAACAGCATATGAATGGGATCATCTGGTATGTCAACCGTTGTGATAAGTTCAATTTGTGTGTGAATATCTTGCCAGAAGCCCCGTACAAGAGGGCATTCCCACCATATATGTAGGCGGCCACCTGGTTGCCCGCAGCCCCTCCAACAGTGCGAAGGTATCCCCGGGTATATGGTGCTCAGGTAGAGCGGAGTGCGATACCAATGGGACAGCAGTTTATAACTGGTTTTGTGCATTTTGGATTCTACAGAGGATTTGTGTGTGAAGCGGTATATCAAGTGCCATTGATCATCTGAGAGATTCCGTCCCAGCTCCCTTTCCCAGTCCCCAATGAACCTTGGTCTATCACCTGTGAGTGTGGACAGAAGCAGGCCGTAAAAGAATGATACCAGTCGGTCCGGGGATGTAGATTCCCGCACATAGGGACTCAAAGGGCGTGAGAGAGGACATGGGCCGCATGCCCTTGGCAGTTGTTCCAAAGAAATGGGCAAGTTGTCTATACCTCCAATCTGCCAAGGGGAAGTAGCCATATTTGGTTTTAATCTCCTCCAGGGACATCGGAGAACTCCGGCTGAGGAGTTTGTGGTAGCGGAGGTCTCCTTGCAGGTCCCAGCGGCGGAAGAAGGAAATATCCTCCCCCGGGAGGGAACCATGGATAGCCCCCCAGTGGAGATAGCGGGGGTGAGAGGAGACCTCCTGCATTCAGTTTGTCCCACAGCCGGAGGGTCTGATGAGTCAGGGGGGACGTATGGTCAAAAAGACCACTACTAGCACTAGGCACCCAGGGGGCATGAGCTAAATCACGACCTGCCATGCATTTTTCTATCTGTACCCAGAGCTTAGCGGAGGCATAAAAGTGGCAATTCACAATCCTCTGGAGAGAGATAGCCTTATAGTAGAGGTTAATGTCAGGTAGGCCTAATCCCCCGGCCCCTTTAGGCCTGCGCAGAATGGTATATGCTATCCGAGGTCTCTTGCCCCCCCCCAAACAAAGCGGATAAACAGACTGCGAAGTTTTACAAAGTATGTATGAGGCAGGAAAATAGGTATCATCTGCAAAAAGAAGAGGACCAGTATGTTAATGCGACCCAGCCATGTGAACGATGTGCGATCCCAGTCCTGGAGATCTCTCTGGAGGTTGTGTAGTAAGGGTTCGAAGTTGTGTGCATAAAGGCGGGAGCAGTGGTTGGTCAGTTGAATACCCAGATATCTTATGGCCGTCGTGGACCAGGAGAATGGGAAGCTGTGCCTCAACTGGTGAGCCATTGCAGACGGGACCGCGATGGGCAGAATTTCAGACTTATGGTAGTTAATTTTGAGGTTAGATAGCTGTCCATAATGGGCAAATACCGAGATCAAATTAGGGAGCGAGGTGACGGGGTCCGTAACAAAAAAAAGGATGTCATCTGCATAAGCAGATAGTTTATGTTCCTGTGAGCCAATCGTCAGGCCTTTAATATCAGGGTTACTGCGAACCTTATTTAGGAACGGTTCCAAGGCGAGTGCGAACAGGAGCGGGGATAGAGGGCATCCCTGCCTGGTGCCATTTCCAATTCTAAAGGGGCTGGAAAGGGTACCATTCACCTTCACACGGGCTGATGGATCACTGTAGAGAGAGGCCACCCAGCTCATCATTTGGGAGCCAAGCCCCAGGGTCTCCAGCACTGTCCTCAGAAACGTCCAATCCACACTGTCGAACGCTTTTTCAGCGTCAGTGGACAAGAGGAGGATGAGAGGCGTGGTGGGTAGCCCAGTGAACTGCTTGGATCGCCCGAATGGAGCTATCCCTAGTCTCTCTCCCCATTATGAAACCGGTCTGATATGGGTGAATAACAGCGGGCAAAAAGACCTTCAGGCGGTCGGCCAGTATCTTTGAGAGAAACTTTAAATCTGCATTAAGGAGCGATATGGGCCTAAAACTTTGAGGGGAAGAGGGGTCCTTGCCCTCCTTTGGGAGGACCGTGATATGAGCCATTAAAGCCTCCGAGGGTGCTGACGCGCCTTTGGCTAAGGCATTGTAGTAGGAACACAAGTGCGGGGAAAGCTGGGGCAGGTATTTCATATAGTAGGCTTTAGAGAAGCCAACCCGGGTCCGGGCTCTTCCCATTTGGTGTCGCTTTGATAACAGCCTCCACTTCCACTGGGGTGATAGGCCTGTCCAGTTCAGCCGTGATGGAGGTGGAAAGGACCTTAACGTCCGCTTCCTTCAGGTATTAGTGGATAAGGGATTTTTTGGCGGACAGTGCGTCAGGGGGCATAGTAGGGTGTAGGCTATACAGTGTGCCATAGTAGTCACTGAAGGCTTCAGCTATCTTGAAGGAGTTATATACTGGGGGCCCAGAGGGGGTTTGTAGTTTGTGGACGTAAGTCAGCTCACGCCTCTTCCTCAACGCCCTGGCCAGCAGGCACCCACACTTGTTCCCATGCTCATAATATAGGTGAGAAACATAGCGTAATTTCTTTTTTATTTGGAGGTCTAAGAAGTCAGTCAGATTTTTACGGAGGGTGACCAAATCACGTGCATCTTGGGGGAGACCCGAGCGCTTATGGCGTTGCTCTGCTCCCCTGATCGAGGCTATCAAGCGGTCAAGCTCAGCCGTCCTAGCCTTTTTCAGTCTCAAACCCTGTGAAATCAGCACTCCACGGACCACAGCCTTGTGCCCTTCCCACAGAGCCCACCGATGCCTCCCCAACTGTGTTTTCAAGGAAGTAAAGGCGTATTGTCTCAGAGGTCACACCTGCCGCCACCGGGTGATCTAGCAGGTTCTCGTTAAGGCGCCAGGTCCATGAAGTGCTGGGAACCCGGGGCAATGAAATCGAGAGAGAGACAGAGGCGTGATCAGAGATAGTAATGGGGTTAATGGTGCCTCACACAAGGCGTCAAGGTAGTATTGATCAATAAATAGCAAATCAATCCGGGAGTAAGAGTCATGAGTCTTTGAATAGTAGCTGTAGTCTCTATTCGATGCATGCGTCACCCTCCAGGTGTCTAGTAAGTGCTTATTATAGAAGGCTTTACAGAAATGTTGCATCGCTGCAAGGGAATGTGCGGACGTGCCCGAGGACGTGTCCAGTACTGGGTTGGGGCTAAAATTGAAATCCCCTCCCAGCACAAGCAGGCCCTCCTGGAAATCTGCCAGTTTGGACAGCATAGAGTCCAGAAACGTAAGCTGACGGGTGTTGGGAGCATATGCCGTGGCAAAGGTGAATATCTGGCCCTCAATGGATCCCTTTAAAAATAAGAACCGGCCACTAGGGTCTATCAGTTGGTCAAGGAATTGGAAGGGGCGCCTTTTATGGACAGCTATCGCGACCCCGCATGACTTGGGTATGGGGGAATTGCTAAGATACCAACCTGAGTACATATGTGTAAGCAGCTTGGGTACAGCATTATCACGAAAATGAGTTTCCTGCAACATTACTACCTGTGCTCCCAGGTGCCTCAGTTCCCTCCACAGTCTGTTCCGCTTGTTCGGAGAGCAGAGACCCCGTACATTATACGATAATATCTTCAATACAGACATGGAATCATTAGAGCATCACAAGGAGAAGGTCGGGTGTCACCGAGCCAGGAACGTAGTTCGAGCCTAGATTGGACATATACATACAAGGTGAGTACACATAACAATACAAAACCAATAAAAAAATTATAACATTGTACAGTGAGACCAACTAGTAGTGCATCCCTTAAGGGGGACAGTCCTACGTGGGTAACGTGGAAGGGCATAACAGGGGAGGGTGCAGCCCGTCCCAGCCAACTTAGGGTGGTGCGTTCCTCCTGGGGAGATAAGCCATGTGGAAGTAAACATCCTGAGAGATTAAAACTGCAGTAAAACTTTAAGGGTTCGGCAAGAAGCAGAAGAGAAAAAGCCAGCATGAGTTCAAAAACAAGAACTGTGGTCGTGTTCTTCACGTGGGGGAACCACAGAATGCAAGGAGAGTCCTTAGACCCCCGGGTGTGCATCCAGGTGTGCAAATACATGGCAAAGTCACCGTCTGCATCCAAAGAGAACACTCAATTAGGCTATGGTGGGCCCCCTTGGTTTTGGGAAGGCGGGTCATGGCCTCCAGGCCGCCTAGGGGTGACAGTCTGCCAGGGGGGTTGGCGAGATGGTAGCGGTATTGCAGGAGACACATTCCAGTCCGGCAACGAAATCTTAGGGAGGCCTAGAGCTTTCAAAAAGCCAAAGGAGCTTGCCCATTTCCGTCAGGGATAGTGTTTTGCCTTCTTTGCGGACCATCAGGCGGAATGGGAAGCCCCAGCGGTACGGGAGCTGCGCTTTGCGAAGGGAATTAAGCAGAGGGCGTAACGCTTTCCGTTGCATAAGCGTACGTTTAGATAAGTCCGGGAAAAATTGAAGTGTAGCGCCATCAAACTCCAGCTGGGGCCTATCCCTCATATTGGACATAACAGCTTCCTTCACGTATTTGTGGAGCTTGCAAATCACATCCCTAGGTTGATCCACGTTAGGGGAGGGTGGGCCCAGGGAGGGTGGGCCCAAGGAGCGGTGTGCTCTGTCTATCTCTACCAGGTCTCCAGGGCAAGGCTCAATATACTCCTAAACATACCCTGCAGTGTGGGGACAATGTGCTTAGGTCCTGTGGCCTCAGGGAGCCCCCTGATCTGTATGTTTGACCGGCGACTGCGGTTTTCCAAATCATCCAGTTGATTCAAAAGGGCAGCAATCTTCCTGTCATGTGTGGTACTGCGATCTCTACTGTAAGGAGAGACATGGCCACTAGTGAATCATCCTGTAGTGCTTCCAGGGATTCCACCCTGTTCACCAAGTGGGCAGTCCCCTGCAATATGTCAGCAATGTCCTTCTTGAAGGCCTGCTCCATCCTGTTTATGAATATGTCTAGGTCAGCCTTAGTGGGTATAGACCAGATAAGGTCCCCATCCCCTGCAAGCATGTCTACAGCCGGGCTCTGTTGCCGGTGCGATCCTGGGGAACTCCCCGCCATAGCATCGCTTACCCCAGCTGGGGATGAGGGCCCAGCGAGATCTCCACTGTCTCGTCGCTCCACGGCTTTGCGGTCCGGCGCCATCTTGGATGCGGCCCTGTCCTCGCTGCCGCGATCCGTGAAGAAGGCGTCTATGGCGCCCCTACGAGGTCTCGGCGTCCACGGGAGCTGTGGTGAGTTTCTCTTCTTTCCCTGCTTAGGTTGGGACCCTCTCCGGTGCATAGCGGCTCGGATGTTGGCGGATAATTAGGCGGCCGAGACGGGAGCTCTCTCAAGCACGTCCTCACTCCTTCATACCCAAGCCACGCCCCCCCTATGGATCATGATTTAACCTATTACTCTATATCAGCGGTTCTCAACCTGTGGGTCGCGACCCCCTCGGGGGTCGAATCACGATTTGCCAGGGGTCGCCCGGGAGTCTCCCACTATTAGATAGCGGCTCCTGGCCGCCCGGGAAAGAAACACTTTCTCCCGGAAAGTGTAAAGCAGAGTAAACCTTTTCCTGCGATCGTTTTTTTTTTTTTTTCTGACATCGGGGGCCGCTGGCCACCGTAAGTCAGAAAAAAAACTCACCATAGGAATGCATAGCTAGATTCCTATTGGCTATTGCAAAGTTAAATAGTCAATATGAATCTAGCTATGCATTCCTATGGTGAGTTTTTTTTCTGACTTACGGTGGCCAGCGGCCCCCGATGTCAGAAAAAAAAAAAAAAAACACCATAGTAATGCATAGCTAGATTCCTATTGGCTATTGCAAAGTTAAATAGTCAATATGAATCTAGCTATGCATTCCTATGGGGTTTTTTTTTTTTTTTATTCTGACAGCATACGCCAGCGGTTCTCAACCTGTGGGTCACTGTGCTAGGTGAGAGTCCTCCTCAGCCCTCTCCCACCGCAGCAGTGTCAGTTCTCACGCCACGCCGCCAGATGTTGCTGAAGCAGCCGCGTCATCCCTAGACTTTACCGTTGGGGGTCACCACAACTTGGCAAATGTTACCAAGGGGTCCCGGCCCTAGAAAGGTTGAGAACCACTGGTCTATATAAAGTACTTGTACAGTGCACATTACAAATACAATCCACCTCACATTTCAGCACAGGCCCTCACTTACTGTTGCCTGTTCAATGGAGGTGACGAGTTCTCTTCCTCACATGCGAGGACGTCGTCAGGGCTGAGCGGAGGAGCGTTGCATCACTGCTGTGGGCGGCGCTCCAGGTGGGGCCCTTTGGGCAGTCGCCGGCCACCTACATTAGGCCCCCACCTGGAGCACTGCCTACAGCAGTGACGCGACGCTCCAGGTAGGGCCCTTTGGGCAGTCGCCGGCCACCTACATTAGGACCCCACCTGGAGCGCTGCCCACAGCAGTGACGTGATGCTCCTCCACTCAGCGCGGACGACGTCCTCACATGTGAGTAAAAGCATTCAGCACCTCGTGAGGCACCACGGAAGGTACAGAAAAAGAAAAAAACAGCGCAAGCATCGGCGTTATGCATTGGGTCATTTTGACAAGTACATGTACTTGTCAAAATGCCCTGTATCGGTCCCGATACCGATGCAAGCTTCGGTATCGGGACATAACTAGTTTGCTCAGCGCTTTACAGGATTTATATAGCGCCATCAGTTTCCGCAGCGCAGCCTACTTCCTCAGCACTATAGTTTCTCATGCAGATATTGCTGTATTGCTTCATCCATCCTTTGTCCTTTGTTGGTAATCTGGAGATCCTAGAACAGTGATGGCGAACCTTTTTGAACCCGAGTGCCCAAACTGCGACACAAAATCAATTTATTTATCTCAAAGTGCCAGCGCTGAAAATAAGTTTGGTATTGCAGTTTGGGCGCTCGGGTTTAAGAAACGTTCAACATCACTGCCTAAGAGCCTTGTACGGCTCTCACGGGGTACCTGAACGTCCCGGATCGCCTCTGTAATCGGGCCGGTCACAATCAGGCAGCTGCGGTGACCTCTAAACAGGCAGATTAGACGGCTGCTTGCGGGGGCCTCCCGGTGTCCTAGCGATGAGGAAGCAGCCGTCTAACCTACCTGTTTATTGGCTGCCGCTGCCTCATTGTGCCTGGCCCGGATCGCATACCAAGGCGATCCGGGTCAGTCGGATCTATTTCAATTGGTGGTCCCTGAACGCAGTGGTGTATTCTGGTTTGGGGCTGCCCTAGGCAAGGCAAAACACGGGCGCCCCCACCCCCACTAAATTTACCCCACCCCTTCCTGTTTAATACTTTTTGCGTGACCTGTCAGTCGCTGGATACAGTGCAAACACTGTATCCAGCTTTTGACATGTTCCGCTATTAGCATAGCAGGAAAGCTGTGGTCTCAGGGGGGCTTAGCAGGATTTGTGGTGAGCTCTGCGGGGTCTATGGTGGGCAGAGCCCACCACAGATCCTGCACATGGCCGAGACCCTGCAAAGCCCCCCACAGATCCTACACAGCCCCCAGGAGGCCCTGCAGTCTGCAGGGTCTCAGGGGGGCTGTGCAGGATTTGTAATGGGCTCTGCCCACCATGGGGCTGCAGAGCCCACACAGATCCTGCAAAGCCCCCATGAGACCCTGAAGTCTGCCAGATCTCAGAAGGGCTGTGCAGGATCTGTGGTGGGCTTTGCAGGAGGCAGAGCACCCTACGGATCCTGCAAAGCTCCCCACATATCCTGCAGATACCCCCTGAGACCCTGCAGTCTGCCGGATCTCAGAGGGTCTGTGCAGGATCTGTGGTGGGCTTTGCAGGAGGCAGAGCACCCTACGGATCCTGCAAAGCACCCCACATATCCTGCAGAGACCCCCTGAGACCATGCAGTCTGCCGGATCTCAGGGGCGCTGTGCAGGATCTGTGGTGGGCTTTGCAGGATCTGTGGGGGGTTTTGCAGGCTCCAAAGCCCCCACAGATCCTGCAAAGCCCCCCTGAGATCTGGCACAGCCTCCCACAGATCCTGCAGAGACCCCACAGTCTGCCGGATCTCAGGGGGGCTTTGCAGGATCTGTGGGGGGTTTTGCAGGCTGTAAAGCCCCCACAGATCCTGCACAGCCCCAGTAATTTCGGTTGAACACAGACAAATCCTAGAAGCCCCGATCTCTCTCCCAGAAATTAGATCAGTAATTAATATGGCGAAATCTAACTCGGCCCCGGGTCCAGATGGACTATCCATCAATTATTATAAAAAATTTATAGAGATCCTGGCACCTTTTATGGAGGCCTTTTTTAACTCCCTACACTTAGGCGCCCCTCTGGACCCGGATCTGAATAGAGCTTACATTAGTATCATTCCTAAGCCACACAAAGACCCTGGGGAAGTCTCCAATTATAGACCTATCTCACTGATAAACAACGATATAAAATTCCTATCTAAAATCTACGCTAATAGACTAAATAGCTTTATAGGTTGTTATATACACCGAGATCAAGTAGGCTTCATTGGAGGAAGACAAGGCCCAGACCAAATTAGAAGAGCCCTAGATTTAATCACTCTGCTTAACCACCCTTGGGATGACTCCCCTCCCCAACAAGGTATGCTACTATCTATAGATTTGGAAAAAGCATTTGACTCGGTGTCCTGGGAATACTTGTTAAAACTTCTTAAATCCTGGGGTTTTGGGCCTAAATTTCTTAGCTCTGTAAATGTTCTTTATTCTTCCCCATCAGCTCAGATCCGCCTACAAGGCTATCTGTCAGACCCTATTCAAATTCGAAGGGGTACTAGGCAGGGATGCCCCCTTTCTCCTTTTTTATTCGCTGTAGCAATCCAACCATTGGCAATATCACTTCGCAATAGCGTAGATATCAAAAGAGATAAAATGCGCCCTAGAGGAACATAAATGCGCCTTGTTCGCGGACGATATGCTGCTATTTGTAACCTCCCCATTGGTGTCATTACCCAATATCATGGCACTCCTGGAAGCATATGCACACATTTCAGGACTTCGAGTCAATGCTTCCAAGTCAGTAGCACTTAATATCAATCTCCCGGCTGTAATCTGGTCGGGCCTCAAAAACTCGTTCCCATTCAACTGGCGCACAGATTCACTACAATATCTGGGAGTGAAACTCACCCCCCTATACACTAAACTATATATGGCTAACTTCCCTCCACTATTTAAATCCCTTAGGGAAGACATGACTCGGTGGTCCACATACAATATATCTTGGTTAGGGCGAATTCATTCAATTAAAATGACTTTATTTCCTAAAATACTGTATCTATTTAGGACACTACCAATCCCGATTCAACAGACGGAACTTATTAATTTTCAGAAGTCCATCTCCAAATTTATCTGGGGGGAAAAAAAACAAGAACCTCTTGAAATATCCTCTCCAAACCTAGAAACCAGGGAGGTTTAGGGGTACCAAATTTGCTCTTATACTATAGGGCTGCACAAATCTCACAATTATCATCTATCTACCTCAAGTCATTGTCCCTGACTGGGTCAAGCTGGAAGTTAGTTCACATAAAGGCCCCTCTATTGAGGCTCTTAAATGGATGAAACCTAAGCAGAGGCCAAAGACTCTGGCACCAATCTTACTACATTCTCTTGCCTTATGGGATCAGATACGAAAGAAGAAGGGGATGGTCTCTGCATACACCCCCCTCGCGCCCTTATTTGAAAATGTCAATTTTATCCCAGGACTACAGCTAAAAACATTTAAATGGTGGACAGACAAACGACTGTATAGGATTGGGGACTTTATTAAACTTATAAACCAATCACATACCACTACTGTTTAAACACCCTCAAAATGCCTCACTCTGAATGTTTCAGATTTAGACAAATCAATCACTTTTTATCCACCCTACACATCCCCGAGACTGGAGCCCCGCTGTTAACACAATATGAACGGTGGTGCCTAGGTGGGTTAGGTCAAAGGGGAGGTATTTCATTGATCTACGATGCCCAACTAGGACCATTCACTAAAACGGCCTACATGGTGGCCTGGGAACTAGAAATTGGGACTCCACTCTCCCCAGAAGAATGGCAACAGTGTTCTAAAAGAACAACTAAGGGACTCTTAAATGTTTCTCTTTCAGAAGCTAACTACAAGGTTTTTTCTCAATGGTATCTTGTGCCAGCAAAGTTAGCGAAGATGGGCCCAGGCGTCAGCCCGTTATGCTTTAGGGGCTGCAAACAGCAAGGCACTATGCTACATGTCTGGTGGCAGTGCCCAGGACTACAACCTTTTTGGAACAAGTTGTTTGCCCTGCTTTCTAGGATTATTGGGACTTCTATCCCCAGAGACCCACAGTATATTCTACTTAATAAATCAATCCCGGACATCTCTGGAACGCAGAGCAAACTGGTTTCCTTTTTTTTTTTTTTGGCGGCTAAGATATCAATAGCTCGGTCCTGGAAAGCCGAAAAGGTCCCATTCTCTCTGGTGTTGTCTAAAGTGAACTGGATCATGATCCATGAGAAATTAATCAGCATCGTGCGGGATAAATACGCAGAATTCGAGGCAACATGGGCGCCGTGGTTGAAATACCAAGAGATCTCAAATGCATATACCACTATCTCTGATGCTTCGGCTTAAGCATATTTATCCAGCTCCTTGGAAACTTTAATCTCTTAGGTTATGTTTTTATCTTTTTTAGAAAAAAAGACTCCTTCCACTCCCGTCACCCTAAGCTCAGTATACCGCGAGCTGTAGGTGTTTTGCATAACTGCCCACCAAGTCTGTGCCAAGTGTCTGCCATCAATTTCACAATTTTCTTTTTACCATTCCTCTTTCTGGTGCAAGATTTTTGTGGGTTTCCTTGCATTAAAAGGAGAACTATGGGGCAAGTGTTTTTCCCCATAGTTCTCTTTAGGGTCGCGGGAGGACTTATACTTGCATCCTCCAGTGACCCAAAGCTCAGTATATCGCGAGCTACAGCTCGCAGTATACTGAGACGCCGCAGCCGGAGCGGATCCCGACATCGGTGTCGAGATCCGCCCAGCTGCGTGAGTGACAGCTGGCTCTGCCTATCTAGAGGCAGAGCCAGCTGTACCTGCCACCCCCCCGGCCGTTCCGCCTGTCAGCGCTGGTGGATCGGAGCGGGGAATCCAGCCCCTCCCCTGTCACGGCAGAGAGCCGTGACAGGATCGAGAGGTGAGCGAACCCGGTATGTGTTCGCTCACCTCCCAATCTACTGAGCCGACCTGTGACAGTCTCATTGTCACAGGTCGGCTAGAACTATGAGGGGAGTGAAAAGCACTCATTTCATAGTTCTCCTTTAATATATTCTGCTTTTGGCATTCTTTCAAACATACAGAAATATTTTTTGAATGGAAAACCAGGACCAAAATCTTGGCATAACCTTCAGAATATTGCACTGTCCCTGGATCACTATGCTGTTTCCTTATTGGCCATACTGGCAAGTATGGTGGGTTGGCAGGAGGCTTACTGTTGAGAGTTCAGTGAAGCAGCTTGTCAATGCACAACAGTACCCAGGGGCCCTCCTGTCCACTTCAAAGTACAATTTCACTTTTAGTAAACTTGCACTATACACAATTAAACCACCATCCCCTGAGTGCAGCCTGTTATGTTGTATACTTGCCTTTGCCTACATTACAGCGATCTTCACTGAGAGGCCCTGCCTGGTGCCATTCAGCCTCCTCCTTAGTGTGCCGTAGCACCATTCTTCCATATGTGTTACTGGTATTTAAAGTTCTGCAGCCTGCAGTGAAATGACCAGGCTCGTAAATTGTCCTTTAGGCGTCATTGCTAAGGCACAGTAACAGTGTTTAAAATGTTGTATAATTCCCGTCCTGATAGCCACTATACAGTATATACAGGTGAAACTCGAATAATTAGAATATCGTGCAAAAGTTCATTTATTTCACTAATGCAACTTACCGTATTTTGCGGTCCATAAGACGCACCGGACCATAGGACGCAGGGAGGTCCGGCGCGCCTTATGGAGCACTCGAGACTGTAGCTTCTGTGACAGCTTCTATGACAGAAGCTGTGACAGAAGCTGCAGTTAGTGACCGCTGAGACAGGTGGTGCTGTGATTACAGCGCCACGGTCTCAGTGATCAGTAGAAAAATGTCACCAGCACACCATGAGTTGAAAAAGCAAAATATTTTATTGCCAGTAGCTGTATCTCACTGAAAAATATGTAAAAAATCATGCACTGCGATGCGTTCTAACAATATATTAAACCGATAAAAATACACAATTCAATTGTTAAAACACACCAAAATCAGTATCCGTGCACAAAAAAAATATTTTCTGACTAAATCTAAAAGATAAAACTCTATTGAGTTAATAAATAACAAATATTAGCAAATTTGTAATTGCGCCTTTTTGCGAAAAGGTAAAAAAATGAAGGTATGCAAAACTGTAAATAATCGACTTATGTAAAAAATTGTTTTGGTGTTTGTGTTGTGATAAAATGATACAGGTGTATATTTAATTGCAACACAAGGTATCACAACGCATGGCAATGAGTCACAAAGCTTTGCCATGTGCTGCCACAGTTAATTTAATATTTTTTTTTAAAGAAAAAATAAAATAAAAAAAATCATGCACTGTGATGTGTTCTAACAACGCACGGCAGCGCATGTGCATGGTGTGCACCACAATATGTGTGTGTTATGTGGGGGGAGGGAGGGGTTGTGCTTTTTTTTATTAGTTTTTAAAAAAATCATTTTATTTTGTTTTAAATTTTTTATTTTAATTTTTTTAACATTTTTTATTTATTTTTTAATAATTTTGTATTTATTTTTTTACTGTTGGGGGGGCTACGGTGAAATCTCTGGGGTCTAAACAGATCCCTGACATTTCCCTTTTGAAATAGAAA